>NW_023270451.1:16782847-16938743 GCF_011800145.1 Mirounga leonina
TAACCATTACATATTACAGCTTCTGTGGAGCACCACCATGTTGCTGGTGCCTAAGGTTGCTCCGGAAAATAGCATTTGATGGTGACACCTGCTGTGACACTTTCAGAATTGTTCATTCTTAGCAATGTACGTGTATTTTTAAAGTATTGGCATAGTTATCTTATGGGGGCATTTCTAGACCCTGAGTGCATGGACACCACAAATGCTATTAGGCACCCTCTTCTCTGTTGCCTGGTAACTCTGAAAAGAAAGGAGTGCTGGCCTGTAAGAAGGAGATGGCTTGTTCCAGTGATCATCTCTCCAGACAGTGAGGTATGAGGACATGTTCGCATTCTGTGCCCTGCAGTTACACCTAGTGAGAACTACTGAGGGAAATGCTGGACTCAATCTCCTGCAGATCCATCCACAGAGTGTCAGTGTGCTCTTTCGTACTTTAGGTGTGTGCCACATTCTTCTGCAATGGTCAGAGACTGTTCCTTTATCTCCCTTATCCTTTCTTTTCCACTGGGGTCCTTTGATAAGGCAATCATAATGCTTGTTGTACATAATCTGTCTCTGTGAAGCTGTTCTACCTTGCAAAGATGTTATGGTCTGAATTGTGTCCTCCCCACATTCATATATTGAAGTCCTAACCCCAAGTACCTCAGAATATAACCATATTTGAAAGTAAGGTGTTTCAAGAGGTGATTAGGTTACAGTGAGGTCTTGAGGGTGAGCCATAATCCAGTATGACTGGAGTCCTTATAAAAAGAAGAAATGTGGACACACAGACACCAGAAACATGCATGCACAGAGAGAAACCCAAGGGAACACACAAGAATGCAGCCATCTGTAAGCCAAGGAGAGAAGCCTCAGAAGAAATCAAACCTGCTGACACCTTGATCTTTGACTCCTAGTCCCCAGAACTGTGAAAAAATAAATTTCTGTTTTTTAAACCACTCAGTCTGTGGTATTTTGTAATGGTGGCCCTAAAAAGGAATACAGAAGGCTCTTTCAGGAAAAAAAAAAAAAATCTGATGCTAGCTCTTCCTCTGAAAATGGACATCAAACTAATGCACATTAATGCTTCCATGAGCATGTCATTACCATTCGAACCCACAGGCTTAAACTATTCAAAATTTAGCTGTCCACTACTACAGGTACCCACATTACCCATGCTACTAGCTACTATTTCCTAAGCTCTTGTTATGTGCTGGACAGTGCTCTGGTGACTTTCATATAGTATCTCTACTGATCCTCATAACAACTCTGAAAGTTAGATGTTCCTATAGGTAAGGCACTTGACTCCAAGACCCCCGAGTAGAAAAACTATTATTCATCCAAACAATACTCACTGTTTCATGGGAAGAGTTTTGGCATTGAGTTAAATTGCAGGTAAATTAAGATCAGGTTCAACATCTTAGATTACCTACAGGATGAGCATATTATTGGTGCTGCTGATCGATTGCCTGATTGGAAGAGGAGGCAGAAAGGAGTAGCAATCCACTGTCTTCTTGACAGCACATGTTCCCACATCATCCCTCCTGTGGACATCTGTGGTGTGTTGGTGGAGAGTCTGCACATCTGTGCACTCCACATAAGTGATACCACGGTGACCAACCATCTAGATCATATTTTTAAAGATTTTATTTATTTATTTATTTGTCAGAGAGACAGAGAGCACAAGCAGGGGGAATGGCAGGCAGAGGGAGAAGCAGGCTCCTTGCTGAGGAAGGACCTGACCCTGGAATCATGACCTGAGCCGAAGGCAGATGCTTGACTAACTGAGACACCCAGGCATCCCACCATCTAGATCATTTAAGTTTGACCCATGAAAGAACCTTTTAAAGCTTTGATTTAAAATCCTGTGTGTGCCTTTGTAAGAACTTTGGATAGTAGAAAGAACATTTGACAAAAAGCTATACATTCTGTTTTCTAGTACTGGTTTTATTCCATAATAAAAGGAAACCATGAGACCTATGTAATGTTTCTAACTCTTGGGTCTTCAGAGTTCCAATGAGGAAAATTGTGGAAGCTTTACTTCCACAGAAGTGATGAAAGAAGCAATTAAAGCAACATGGATAAGCTTTGAAACACTCGCATCCTTAAACCTAGAACAATGTGGGTTCTCTTCCTTTGCTCCTTTCCAAATTTTGCTGTTCTTCCCACTGCTTCCACAACATTATAGTGATTTCTGGATAATATGGTAGGATAGCTTGATTATTAATGCTCTATTGTACATACCAGATAATATTTTATTTTTTCAGATTAATTTTTTTTTATAAAAAATAGTAAAAGATTTGTTGATGATCTAAAGTCACTCTACTTCGGTGGCAGCTGATACATCTTAGAATTTGTTATCAGCATTCAACTTTTTCTAGCAGCAGGACACAGTAATATTGGCAATAATAGCTAACATTTATTAAACAATTATGAACCAGGAACTAATCTGAGACCTTTACATCACTTAATCCTTTCAACAACTGTATGAGGTAGATATAATTATTATCCATGTTTTAAACATGAGAAAATTGCAGACTTAGTGGTTAAGGAACTTGCTCAAAGTCACATAACTAGTAACTGTGGAACAAGGCTTTGAATGCTGGTGGTCTGAATCCATGCTCTTAACCACCACTTCATGTTGCAAGAATAAAAATTTGCCCGAAAATCAAAACCGTAAAGTAGTCCAGGCAGAAGGGAGAGAGTGAACAACAAGATACAGGTCAAGCATTGCTCTTTCCACCCCACGAGCATTATTATATCCTCAAAACCAGCACCTGGCATACTGCCTGGCCCAGAGTAGTTATTTAATAAGTACTTAGGAATTTAATGATTGAGAAGCTGAGACTTTTAGTGTGTAGGAACTGCAAGGAGATTGACATACCTAGAACTTAGACTGTCATGAGTTACATAGCAGGAAATCAGATATGCTAATAATTGTATAAAGATTTCTGGATGAAATATTGTATGAAGCAAGTCCATTCATTCATTCATTCATTCATTCATGCTTTAAAAATTTATTGGCCATCTGCCTTATATGAAATATTTAGGAATCAGATACATAAATAATGGAGCTACAATCTTTGCCTTGCAGAGATACACTGCAAAAAAGAATTTACTATCATTCGGTGGCAAAGTTACATACATACATATGAATTAACAGATTTCATAACTGAAATGTGTTTTGTTTTGCCCAATCAGTAACATCTTGTCATGAGGAAAAGTATTGATGAAATTAAAGTGTATAATAGAAAGGAAATGCACAGTAATTAAAAACTAGTAATGTTTTCTGTGTATCCAAAATAATTCTCCAATTTCATATTTGGGGTTAGATATTAGATAAAAAGGAGTCCATCCTTGACAAAAATACAAAAGAGAACAAAATGGAATAAAACAAAGTGAAACTTATGTTAATAAAAGTGGAAACAAATTCTATTGTCACAAATATTCTGTTTTACTGGCTAATTATTCATTTGTTGTACATTACAGTGAATAAGCCATCACTGGCACTCTGCTGGCATTTAAACTTGTATTTATCAACATAGTACCTCCACCAAATGGTTGTCATAGAGATGGGTTTCCTGGGAAGTGGGTTCTGAGACAGAGGGTAGTGTATAGATTATTACTGAACACCATTGGATTAACCCTTGTGGAAGGGAATGATGAGAAGCAGAAAAATGTAGAAGGGAAAGCCCAATGGCAGTATCCCCTGACTCTCAGGAGCTAGGGTGGCTCTGAAGAGTTATCAGTTCCAACTCTTCTGTAAGCCAAGGAGAGAGGTCTCAGAAGAAATCAAACCTGCTGATGGTTTGATTGGGTTGGGTTGAGAGGGCCAAGCCCAACTTCAGGATCAGTCGGTCATTAAGTGTGGCTACCTGGGAGGATTGGCTTTCTGCAACTGAGACAGTTGCCGAAGGGGCTGATGGCCAAAGGCGGTCTGTGAGCAGCACTCCCAGCAGCCAGGGTACAAGTCTGTCACTGAAGGAGCCACATTGCAGTTTCAGCCACAATGGCCTCTTAGATAGTACACAGAGCATTTCAAGGAAAGGAACAGCCTCCTCCTCCACAACCCCATGCCCCCATTGCTAATACCATGACCCGTAGGCAACTTTGTTCTACTGTGCTTGTTTTATTTTTCTTAATGGTTACCTCCATAACACTAGATGATATATTTTTACCTCTGTTTCTTCAGTCATGCTCAGATTCCCCCTCCTGCTCCTGTGTGCATTCCTGTGTCCTCAGCACCTGGCCTAGTGCCTGGCATAGAGTGGTATTTTTTTTTTTTTTTAGTTTATTTATTTTTAGTAATTTCTACACCCAACATGCGGCTTGAACTCAACAGACCCCAAGAGCAAGAGTCATATGCTCTTTTGACTGAGCCTGCTAGGAGCCCCACAGAGTAGGTGTTTAATATGCATCTATTGACACCTTCTCCAAAAAATGAGGATTTGGCTCACATTTTGTCTTCTTCCTTTCAAATATTTTAGTTTAATTATTTTAAATTCTCCCGTTGATCTTTTCTGCAATTCTAATACTATGTTTACACTTGCATTTTTTGTGTGTATGCTCTCAGTTTATCAACAGCATCTCCTGGCTTTCCACTCGCAAGACAAGGACTCCAATGTCCCTACCCTTTCTTTCACCTTTCCCCACTTCTGTCTTCCATGATCAGTCACCTATAGGTTTATTTTTATTTTGTTCAATGTGTTGACATTTATATTCTTTTTTCTGAAACCACAACCATGTTATCTATGCTTTTCCTCTCCCACCTGACTTTCTGGATCAAACATAGTAACGGCTACAAACTTCTCAAATTAAATAAAACTTCAGAAAACTTTTGGCTGAAGACCACCATTTTGAAGATTTTGTCAACTGATGACTGTAATGGTTGCTGGCTGGGGCCTGGGGCCTGGACTCATCCCATATGTGTGTTTTATTTGGCCCATGTACTATTTTATACATCTGAGCTGACATTTGAAAACTGGGTAATTTTGGGTTGACTCTAAAAGTGAGGAATCAGTAAGCAGCATTTATAATGTTGTTTATTGTTAACTAGTGTGCTGGGATGAGATTTCTATAGGAACAATGTTACTAAAATTGTATGGCTCTTAGAAGTGTTTCTAGCTTCTCCAGTTTTATATTATACTACCTAGTGTGAGGAGTTCCCCTTTTCCCAGAATTTTCTCCTCCTGAAGACCCTCTATCCTCCTGCTCTAGTCCGGACTGGATATTCTCTGGGTAGGCTACATTTGAGGGTGTTCTCTTATTCTGGAACCCCTGCTCCTTGGAGGCTCTATCTCTTGGATTGGTCTTTTATTTACCACTTTTCATTTATATTTTCTGTCCATATTTTCCTCTCTACACTTTAAAATTTTTTATGCCATTCAGTGTTAGCAGTTTAAACATAAATCTCTAAGAATGGTTTCATGTTCTCTACTTGAGCCTTTTCCCAAGAATCCTAGCTTTAGTTAATCTCCTTGATCATGTTAGAGCTGTCTTTTCTGCTTCCTGAGTGATGTTAAATTTCCTATTTTCTTATTTTGGTCATCATTTTCTTTTACAGTGTTGGTTATCCTCTTAGGCCTCATGATCTTTGGTTGTTCTTAATGCTGATTCCATGAAGGGAGGAGTGGGTGGTGCGGGGGTTTCTTTGCTATTGTGGCAATAGGTTTGGTTTCCTTTCAGGTCTCTGCTGCGATCGGTGTCCTGCCTGGGAGCTCCTGTTGGCTAAGGAATGGAGTGCCAGTGTTCACAAGTTCTTCTGGGGCATGAGTTTGGAGGATATGGTCTAGTTGCACCTTCTTCTAGGGAGTCTTATTTTTTGCACTGACTGGAAACCAAGAAACTATCTCTTCCCTGAGACTCCCCAGTGGCCAGGATTCTGGGAGCAAAGTTGGTTCTGCACATTAGATAAAAAAAACCCTTCTTCCTGCTGTATTTTTAGCTATTTTCTGCTGGCCATTGAGGTGCTGGAGGTGCACCTCCACAGGAATATTCCAGGGTCTCATCTGCAGCTTTCTGGAGCTTGTTGGAATAAGCAGTAGTTCTTTCCCGATTCCCATTTTCTGATCTGTATGTTCACAAGCCCAATAGTTTTCATAGTTCTGCTTTTTGCAGAAGTAACAGCTGTTCTTATGTATCAGTCCTATCTGAAAGCTGATTGTACTTGCTACTCTATAACTTCCATTGATTTTATAATCACCAAATTTCTTTTATTTAATCCTCCCCCCCCAAAAAAAAGCTAATCCAGAATGATTTCTCTTTCCTGTACTGACTCTAGACAGACAGAATGAACAAGTGGGGAGTTGGGGATCAGGCTTTAGGCCCTGAGATGTGAGAATGAAGAGAATATTATTCTAGGGGGCTGGTATATGCACTAGCTTTTTTGATCATTTCTTTAGAAAGGAGCCATTTAGGATTGGGATAAGACTGGGGTAAGTGTCGGATGCCTGTATCCTGAGTTGGGATAGAGGAGAAGAATGAGGGGATATCTGCCCCAGTTGTTCTGTGTACATACCTTCACTTAATTTCACTGTTTTCAGACCCATATTCCCCCCCACACACACCCCTCCATTGCATCGGCTGCCTTTGGGGTTTCACCAGATAAAGGAAGTGACTCTGGCCCTATGGTCATTATATGGTGTATTCTCTCTCATGTTTTTATCAAAAGGAAATGCTCCAGTATGCTTTCCATCTCCCAGAAATGTGTTAAATTTCTTGACCTACTGCTGATATCCCATACCCATATTCCTGATGATTATTTCCATACTTGTATTTCATTAGAATCTCTGGAGAAGATGCTTGTTCTCAGTCTGGATCTTTAGCCAGGGTCTTATCGAAATTACCTGGTTCACCAGTTTTAGAAGCAGAAGTTGAAACAAATGCATTCTCTCATAAAAGTGATATATTTGGCCACATAATATTAATATGTTCCTTTCCACACTTTCATAATACTTGTAAAGTTTTTCAAGCCTTTTTTTAAACTTACACCTTTTTTCCCATTAGAGAGAAAATGTCTTGAACATTTGAATGTTCTATTAGTGAAAGCCAAGCAAACATCATCAAACTCCATTTAAATCTATTCATCAAAACTGGAAAAGCATAAGAGTTTGAGTTAAAAAAAAAACTTGCATGCAAATCTTAACATTGCTACTTCTAACTTTGGAATGTAGGTCATGTTACTTAATCTCTCTGAGCTTCAGGTTTCTGAATTTGTCAAAATGTGAATAAAAATATTTACTGTGTAGTAGTCAAGTGAGAACTAAATATTATGAGGTAGACAAATGAAGATGTGTGCCTACTGTGTATTATTTGTTCAACTAAGAAAAAAGAAAAATGATCTTCTTTCTTTGGATAATTGGAAAAAATACCACAGATGAGTTCCTTCACTGTTACCTCATGAACATAAAGATTTCAGTGAAACATAAGGAAACCCAAGTATATAGAAAGTTCTGCACAAAACTGTTAAGAGAACAGCGTTTATTGTTTCGCTCCCTAAGTCAACATGATAATATATACGGAAGATAATATGGTTTAATATCTTTAAATTATGCTTAATAATAAAAACACTGGATTAAGGCTCAGGTATGTATTTCAGACCTCTTGTCTGGAATTTTAAAAAAGAATATTGTCAATAAAGCAAATGAAATATATTGAATCTCAAAGACATGCCTAGTTTATCTTCTGGTTCATTACACTGAACATTGATTTATTTTTTGCAGTTTCTGAAACCCTGTAAAAAATCCATAATTTTGGAGATAAAATGGAAGAAAGGATAGTATAGACTAATATCCTGGGCCTTCATCTAGGTGCTCTTTATAATTCCTCTCTGTGTGTTTTTAAAAATCTTTTTGATAATATATAATAATATGTAACAACTTTGTATGGTAACAGATGGTAGCTAGATTTATCATGGGGATTTCATAATGTTTATAAATGTCGAATCACTATGTTGTACACTTGAAACCAATATAATATTGTATGTCAACTACACCTCAATAAAAAATAATGTGCAAAGTGAAAGAAAAATCTTTCTGAATATTTCTCTGTGGGAAAAGGGGCCCTGAAAGTCATCATCAACATATTGTTATTAGAGTGATTTAGAGATTATTTTTAGTTGGTCACCATGACCTGGCCACTGAAATAAAATGTTGGCTTTCAGTATTATTAAGCTTTGTGTTTTTAAGCACAGTGAAATGTTCATTACTCCCAAAATATACCTCTGTTCCTCTGATTGGATTTTAGGATTAAATGAGCCAATGAGTATGAAATCCCAAGGTAACAACCTAGTGGGAGATTGCCTGCCTAGTGAAGAATAGTCCCTGTTTGTGATGGTGAGGAGAATTGGGACAAATACTAATTAGAGCCTTAGTCAGGATGTGTTCCCTCTGAGATTGTTCCTTTTTTGATTTATGAGATATTTAAGACATGAATTAACTCCTTTGGCTTCTCCCTTTAAGTACACAAGCAATTTGAGAGAGCCAAAACAGGTAAATCATAGGCTAGAGGGACAATTGATCACAATATGCTTCTTGTTTTTTTCTGTTCAAGGGAAAGCACATGATCCATGAAGAGAACTGTACAGATTTCAGAGAAAGAATATATGTTTCCTTCAAGAGATTAAGGAGCAAAATGATATTGGACTTCTCAGCAATGCTGGAAGCCAGAAGACTGTCTTGGAAATGTCCAGTGAAAATTATTTCCAAGCTAGAATTCTATACTATGAATCAGATGTAAAAGTAAAAATAGGGCATTTCAGACATGCAAGATACGTAAAAAAAAAATCTTACATGCATCCTTTTCTAGGAAACTACTGAAGTATGTGCTCTGTCCCAAGCAGGGAGTAAACTGAGGAAAAGAGAATATTTATGATCCAGTAAATGGGGGACCTAAGTCAAGGAGAGGTGAAGGGAATCTCAGGATGGGAGAGAAGAAATATATGAGGAGGATAACTGCAGAGCAACTTGACCAGATGGAGCAAGTCAGAGGTGTCTGGCAGAGATGTCTCTGCGAAGATGGAATTGTTAGGATTCCTAATGTGTTTAGATATATTGACTGAAGATTTACATAGTTGAGGCATTGTTTAACGACCAAGGGTGATAAATACATAGACTATTAGGCCAAAAAATAATGTTTTGTGCAAGAAAGGAAAAATAGGTATAGTATACTATGTAGATCAGTCATGAATAGCATTTACCTAATTTGTAATAAAATAAATGCCACATGGCTCAAGAAATGGTGATATATGTTGAACTGTCAGATTTTGATTTCTTACTAGGTCAAACTTTACTACTAATGGTTTGCAAAGTGCTAAGCATATGTCCATCATCTTTGTATATAAAATAATGTTTTCATCAATAATTACTCGTCGGTTATTTTTCAAGATTTAAACATAACTTTTAGAGATACCAAGTTAATGACAAATTTTTCAAGAATCTGGGTTATAAAAAAAAAGAATCTGGGTTACATATTCAACCTGGAAATTATAATTACAAATATGGATATATAATAAATACTTCCTGGTAATTGAGAAAACCTATTTTAAGTGGCTAGTCAGAAATAAAAAAAAAAACAACAAAAACTAATGCATGCTTCTATTATGCACCTTTATCAAAATGATTTTCTTTGAAAACAGTCAATCGATTTCCATTTTGCATATATATAAATGTGGTTCTTTGCTATATCAGATAGGATAAAAAATTGCAAATAATTTTCATTAAGGTACTAATTTAAGGAGGAAGTAGTATAATAGGATGCTCTACTGGCTAGTGAATTAAAATAGCAACTATTTTATATATATTTATAGTTTATATATATATAATAAATATATAATGTTTATAGTTTATATGGAAGCTAAAGTTATAAAGTCTTATTTTTATGCCGAAAATCATCCAATCATTAAACACAATGTTGCTATAAGAAAGTTGTTTTTTCCCTTTATTTTCTAACTATATTTCTTTTGGCTACTCTATTTTTAAAATGTAGTGAATTAAAGCAATATAAAAAAGTGAGTTTAGAGTGTCAGAGTACCGTAATTCAGTTCTAAATCTAAGTGATTTGCCCACTGGCATTATAGGTAAAAGACTATTAGTTGGCTTCTTAAAAAAAGAACTTTTGTTTTTGAAATATGAAATGCTACATAGTTTTTTCAGGCAAATTTTAAGAGAACATTTACTGGAGTATGTGCAAAAACAATAATTATATACCTAATGCTACTTGAACTAAAGTATCAAAGGAAAATGTGTGCATTTCCTTTAATTAAGGGTTCTTCCATGGTGAAATGTAGAGCTTTTTCAAAACAAAAGCAGTGGGAACATGGAAGAAAAGTAGTAGAAATAAACATTTCCAATGGTTATGTCTTAAGAAAATCCAAAGGTGATAATGCATTTGGTGGAGGTTTGTGCATGTTTTTGTTTTGCCTTTTCATTTTTTGAATTTTTATTTATTTGTTTTTTTACTGTCCTACAGTAAAGAACAAATAGTAGCTCAGCATGAAGCAACAACTATATACCACGTCAGATATATTTCGGGTATTTGAAAGCTATAAATTTTCTCTCCTGTTGGCTAGTTTCAGCTTCATAACTGCCTTGCTGTGTGAAATTGGACAATCATTTAATTCTTGTTGACCTTATTCCTCCATGTTATAAATGGCAATTATAAAACTCTGTAACATTTTAACTATGCATACACGGTGCTAGTCCATATAGAAATGCCCCTGTTGTTGATACTTCCTGCAGGTTGGCCTCAAGTGTTCAGTGAGTGACGTATAATCTAGCACTTTGCTTACAGACCCTCACTCGCACCTGTGGAGTTCTTATTAACATGCTACTGATTCTGCCCCTTAGGTTGCCTGATATTTAGACTCAGACAGAACCACCATATCTGTGGTTACTGTTTGCCAGTATAGTCTATTAGTACCACTTTTACAAAATTTCTAGCAACAATGTTAATGAGATCAAGTGATTCATTGGTGGACTTTAAGCTCAAGGAAAAATACAAATTTTCTCTGTTGGCCACATTTAGGATATCCTCTTTAGTTCATCCTCTTTAGTTCATCACTCAGCAGGTGAACACCATCACATTATGTTTCTTTTGTCTTACATTAATATCTCTAAGGGATTTTGTAATTTTGTATCTATATCTGATGCAGAAAATCACAGTGGCCTATGTGTATATTATATGGAAATACATTATTTTCAGACGATTTTAAGTTACTGACATATAGAAGATACACAATACCAGCATGAATGACAGAACTACATTGTTCTTTTGCTTATGACCATTCACTTAAGCAGTATTGTTTAACTACTGGGAAATGAATCATTAATATTAATATATATTGTATATAAATTATTATGGTAGAATTACAATTTTCCCATTGAATTAGTAACTCAGATTCATGAGAAAGTTTTCATGGGCTTGATTTTCTATAAAGTCATAGGTAGAGCCTGAGTTATTACTGAAACAAATGTTATTGTATACTTATATAGCAAGTGGTAATATGCTCAGCACTTGGCAAGCCATTGGGAGTGAGATTTGAGCTATCAAGAAATCACAGTGTGACAGTTTGATGTATGTGTTTTTGTCCCCAAGGTCTTTCAGAGGTTGCAACTAATCAGGTAATTATCTTTTCCACAGAAAAGTAGAGATTGCCTTATAACAACTTTTAAGTGTCTAGAAACACTAGGAACATTTGGTTAATGTGTAAGCTATTACACATTATGAATGCTAAATTTTCATCATTTTACTAGTATAAGAAATATCAGACATGACTGTGGAATAGGAATATCCTAGCTTGTATTAAAAAGATCTTTTTTGGGGGGGAATTCATGTGTAGCACCCCTAGAAAGAAGCAAGCACTGTGAAAATACTGTCTTTGAATCCTCGGAGCATTAGACATCTACCTACTGTTTTCAGGTAGAGGGTCATCCAGATATATCAATAATAGGCTGTTATCTATCTTGGGACTTTATTAAGAGAACAAAAATAGTGTTGAGAGTGAATGTGTATGTAGGAATAAACACATGTAATCTTTTATATTCATTGATATATATGAAAACATATGCAACAAACTTTGAATATTATAGGGCACTTTCTGACATCAGTACCCATGTATCCTCTTAGCTTTTAAATATGATACTGCTATGGAGGTAACTTTATATTTTTTAACTTTATTTTTTTTAGGTGGCATTTCTCCTCATGAAATTCTGTCTTTTCCTTCCCACTTATATGTGTCCCATATCATTCTTGTACTCCATTTTGATACTGTGATAGTCATTATTTATATTATTAGTTGTCAAAAATCTTCATTTTTTATTAACAAGTATTCAAAATTGACTCCAAATACTGTAACTTAGGTAAATTCTATGGTGATTTTCCTTCCTGCTAATATGACCTAGAAAATGCTGGCTGCCTGGTTTATTAACCCCCTTGTTTGTTTATTAACCTCCTGACTGGCTTCTGTCAGGCCCTGCAGCTTTCATTTTATTTGAAATATGTGCTCTTTTGTTAGCTCCTGACAGACAGATGTGACCAGGAAGATCCTTTTCTTGGGAAAAGCCCCTTTTAGGTTAGGATCTCAGCTGAGAAATAGGTAAAAAGGGCCATGTTGCTTCTGCAATAATACTATTAAAGCCCTTTATCCCTCTGCCCTAGCAAAAGTGTTTCAATAGTGTTACTGTTTAATATTTTACTTACTCCTTATTCAGTCTTCATTTATTACCTTGATTTAGGCAATGGTGAGAATAGAAAATAATTCTCATTCAAGGGTTGCCTGGTGGCTCACTCGGTTAAGCATCTGCCTTTGGCTCAGGTCCTGGGATGGAGCCCTGCGTTGGACTCCCTGCTCAGTGGGGAGTCTGCTTCTCCCTCTGCCCTTCCTTGTGCTCACTCTCTCTCTCTCTGTCTCAAATAAATAAATAAAAATCTTAAAAAAAGAAAGGAAAATAATTCTGATTCAAGACCTGTGATAAGCATTTTGTAGGTTCCAGTTGTTTGCTGGATGCTATCCTAGGTCATTCACTTTCATTATTTCAAACCCCCAAACAAATCTTGATGATAGGTGTTATTGTTATCTCTAAGAGGAATAAACAATGTCTCAGATAATATGACTTACCCAAGGTCAGTCGGCTGATAAATGGCTAAATTTAGGTGTCCTGACTCCCAGTTCAATGGCATATTATTTTGCAAAATTTGAGACTTGTTTTATGGCTTTTGGCTTCATGTATCTTGAAGCTTTGTTTTTAGGCACATGCATATATATGATTGTTATGTCTTCATGATGAGTTGACCTTTCCATTGTTACAAAATGTGACTCTGTCTCTGGTAATATTCTTGTGGTTTATTCTGTCTGATATTAATATAGCCACATCAGCTTTCTTATGTTTACTTTTTACATAGTATGTCTTTTCCATCTATTTATCTTCAGCTTATCTATGTTCTTATATTAAAGTGGATCTCTTATAGATAGTGAATACTTGAGTCTTGCTCTTAAAAAATTTGTTCTGCTATCTGCCTTTTAATTGATAGTGAATACTTGAGTCTTGCTCTTAAAAAATTTGTTCTGCTATCTGCCTTTTAATTGGCATATTTAGTCCATTTGTTTCTTTTTTGTTCCCCCCCTTTTTTTGTTCCTCTATCCTGTTTCCTGCCTTCTCTTAGATTATTCGAATAGTTTTTTTCATACTATTTTAGTTTGACTATTGACTTTTTAGCTATCCTTCTTGCATTATTTTTCTGAAGTTTCTCTAGAGATTAACATATGCATTTTCTTATAAATAATGCTGTATCATTTAATATCAAATGTAGTAAACTGTAACTGTGTAGGTCTCCCTTTCCTGTCCATCATCTGTGCTATAGCTATTATTATATGTATTACATTTATACTCATGATAACCTCACAAGGTAATGTAATATTTGCTTTAAATGGTCCTTTGGATTTTAATGAAAAATTAAGAGGAAGTATAGCCTTTTATATTTGCTTCCTTTGCTTTTTCTAAAAACCTTTTCAAGGTTTTGCATTCCTTCTCAAAGATCTGAGTTTTCTTATCGTGTCACTTCCATTCAGCCTGAAGGAATCCCTTTAACATTTTTGATAGTAGTGAATTTCTGCTGGCAATGAATTTATCTTAGTTTTATTTTATCTTTGATTATTTTTATTTTACTTTTATATTCCTGAAGAATATTTTCACTGAACATAGAATTCTGGGTTGGTAGTTTTCTCTTTCAGTACTTTTTAAGGTTTTTTTGGCCTCAGTGGTTTCTGATGAATTATAGGCCATTCAAGTTTTTGATCTTCTATCAGTTTTCTCTGATTGCTTTCAAGCCTTTCTCTTTCAGAAGTTTGGCTATGAGGTGCTTGGGCATGGTTCTCTTCATATTTATCCTATTTGTGCTTCACTGAACATTTTGAAGCTGTAAATTTGTCTTTTACTAAATTTGGAAAATTGTGAGCAATTATTTCTTTAAATACTGCTTCATTTTTTTTATCACCTTTTCTTCTGGGACTGCAATTACACATATGTTTGACCTTTAGCTTTTGTCCAAGAGTTCCCTAAGATACTGTTCATTTTTTTTCAATCTTTTTTTGTTTCTCTTCTTCACATTTGATAATTAGATCATAATCACTGATGTAATTGTCTATAAGTTCAATGATTTTTATGTCCTCTCTATTCTGCTTTTCAGTAAATCTAGTTCTTAAGAAAAATCTCGGATGTTGTGCTTTTCAGTTCTAGAATTTTCATTTGGTTCTTTAGTTTTTTTTTCCTATGGTAAAATATACCTAATTGAAATTTATCATCATAACCTTTTTTAAGTGTATATTAATACATTCCTAATGTTGGGCAACAGTCACCAGCAATCACCATCCATCTATATAGCTCTTTTTGTCTGGTGAAAGCAAAACTCTATACCCATTAAATAATAGCTTCCCATTCCTTTCTGCTACTTGCTCCTGGCAACTACAATTCTACTCTCTATCTCTGTGATTTTAACTACTCTAGGAAATTCATATAAATGGGATCATATAGTATTTATCTTTTTGTGACTGGTTTATTTCACTTGGCATTATTTCCTCAAGTTTCATCCATATTGTAGCATGCCAGAATTTTTAAGGTTGAAAGATATTGCATTGTATGTATATACCACACTTTGCTTATTTTTTTTTTTATCTTTCAGTGACATCTGGGTTACTTCCATGTTTAGCTGTTATGAATAATGCTGCTATGAATATGAGTGTACAAATATATCTTTGAGACCCTGCTTTCAGTTCTTTTGAATATATGCCCTGAAGTGGAATTGCTGATCATATGGCAATTCTATTTTTACTTTTTTGAGGAATTACTATATTGTTTCTCACAGCAGCTGTATTGTTTTGCATTCCTATCAACAGTGCACACAGGATCTAATTGCCAACATTTGTTGTATTGTGTTTTTTTTAATAGCTATCCTAACTGGTGTGAGGTGGTATTTGATTGTAATTTAGATTTTTCATTTCCTGAATGATTAGTGGTATTGACCATCTTTACATGTACTTACTGGCCATTTGTGTATCTTTTTTGGAGAAATGTCTATTCACTTCGTTTTCCTATTTTTGAATTGGGTTATTTGTTGTTGTTGTTGTTGTTATTGAGTTTTAGGAGTTATCTATATATTCTGGATATTAATCCTTTATCAGATATATGGTTTGCAAATAATTTCTCCCATTCTGTGGATTGCCAGTTTACTTTGTTGATTGTGTCCTTGGACGTACAAATTTCAAAAGTTTTGGGGTACCTGGGTGGCTCAGTCAGTTAAGCATCTGCATTCAGCTCAGGTCATGATCTCAGGGTCCTGGGATTGAGCCCTGCATCAGGATCCCTGCTCAGTGGGGAGTCTGCTTCTCCCTCTCCCTGTTCCCTTCCACCCACCACTCATGTGCATGCTCTCTCTCTTTCAAATAAATAAAATCTTAAAAAAAAAAAGTTTACACAAAGTCCAATTTGCTTGTTTTTTCTTTTTTCTTTTTTTTTAAAATTTTTTATTTATTTGCGAGAGAGAGAATGAGAGAGAGCACATGAGAGGGGGAAGGGTCAGAGGGAGAAGCAGACTCCCTGCTGAGCAGGGAGCCTGATGCGGGACTCGATCCCGGGACTCCAGGATCATGACCTGAGCCGAAGGCAGTCGCTTAACCAACTGAGCCACCCAGGCGCCCTGCTTGTTTTTCCTTTCGTTGCCTGTGCCTTTGGAGTCATATCCAAAACAAATCACTGCCAAATCCAGTGTTGTGAAGATTTTGCCCTGTTTTCTCCTAAGAGTTTTATAGTTTTAGGTCTTACATTTAAGTCTGATCCATTTTTAGTTAATTTTTGTATGTGGTGTTAGGTAAGGGTCCAGTTTCATTATTTTGCATGTGGATTTCTAGTTTTTCCAGCACCATTTTTGAAAAGACTATCCTTTCTTCATTGAGTGGTCTTGGCAACTTTGATAAAAATCATTTGAACATATATGTGCTTTATTTATGGGCTCTCTATTCTATTTCATTAGTGTATTTATCTGTCTTTATGCCACTACCACACTCTTGATTACTGTAGCCTTGTAGTAAGATTTAAAGTCAGGAAGTATGATTCACCCAGCTTTGTTTGTCTTTTCCAAAATTGTTTTGTCTATTCAGGATCCCTTGAGATTCCATATGAATTTTAGGATGGGTTTTTCTATTTCTGCAAAAGGTGTCATTGGGATTTTGATAGCAGTTGCACTGAATCTTTAGATTGCTTTAGGTAGTATGCACATCTTAACAATATTAAGTCTTCCAATCCATGAATATGGGATATGTTTTCATTTATTTATATCTTCTTTAATTTTTTAAATCAGTGTTTTCATTGTACAAGTCTTTCACCTTCTTGTTTAATTACTAAGCATTTTACTCTTTTTAATGCTATGTAAATGGAATTGTTTTTGTAATTTCCTTTTCTGATTTTTTATTGTTAGTGTATAGAAATGCAACTGATATTTGTGTGTTAACTTGTATCCTGCTACTTTGCTGAATTTATTTATTAGTTCTAATAGTTTTTGTTTATGTATGGAATTTTTAGGGTTTTCTGCAGATAAGATCATATCATCTGTGAATAGAGATAATTTTATCTCTTCCCTTCCAATTTGGATGCCTTTTATTTCTCTTTCTTGCCTAATTATTTGGGCTAGAACTTCCAGGGCTATGTTGAATAGAAGTGATAAAAGTGGGCATTCTTTCCTTGTTCCTGATATTAGAGGAAAAGCTCTCGGTCTTTTGCCATTTAGTATGATGTTTGCTGTGGGTTTTAAGTATATTGCTTTTTATGTAGGAAAAGTTTCTTTTTCCTTTTAGTTTGTTGAGTGTTTTATCATGAAAGGGGATTGAATTTTGTCAAATTCTTTTTCTGCATCAGATGATTATGTGTTATTTTCCCTTCATTCTGTTAATGTGGTGTATTACAGTGATAGATTTTCATTTGTTGAACCATCCTTACATTCCAGAACACACTTCACTTGATCATTGTGTATAATCTTTTTAATATGAGGCTGAATTTGGTTTTCTCTAGTATGTTGGTGAGGATTTTCATATCCATGTTCAGAAGAGATATTGGTCTGCAGTTTTCTTGTATTGTCTTTGTCTGGCTTTGGCATCAGAGTAATGCTAGCCCTCATAGAATGGGTTAGAAAATGTTCCCTCCTTTTCAGTTGTTGGAAAAAGTTTGAAAAGAACTAGTATTAATTTTTTTAAAGTTTGATAGAATTCACCAGTGCAGCTATTTGGCTGAGGGCTTTTCTTTGTCAGGAGATTTTTGATTACTAATTCAGGTCCTTATTAATTATAGGTCTATTCACATTTTCTATTTCCTCATGATTTAGTCTGGATAGGTTTTATATTCCTAAGAATTTGTCCATTTCATCAAGTTTATCCAATTTGTTGGCATATAGGTGTTCATAATACTCTCTTATAATTCTTTTCATTTCTGTAGAATCAATAAAAATGTACACTTTCAATTCTGATTTTAGTAATTTGAATCTTCTCTCTTCTTTTTCCCTTAGTCCATGTAGCTAAATGTTTGTCAATTGTACTGATCTTTTTGGAAATAAAACTTTTGGTTTTGTTGATTTTCCCTATTTTTCTATTCTCTATTTTGTTTAATTCTGCTCTAGTTCTTATTATTTCCTTAATTATGATAGCTTTGGGTTTAGTTTGTTCTTCCTTACCTAGTCTTAAGTTGTAAAGGCAGATTGTTCATTTGAGATCTTGTTTTGTAATGTCTGCATTTTTTTCATATTTTTTATTGAGATCAATTCACATACAACATTACATTACTTTTGGATATACAGTGTAACAATTTGATATTTGTATATATTGTTAATTTTGCATTCTTCTACTTTACTGAATTTGTTCATTACTTGTAATAGTTTTTTGTTGGACTTTAAAGTTTTCTATATATAGTATCGTGTCATCTGCAAATATTGACAGTTTTAACTTTTTTCTTTCCAATTTGGATCCTTTTTTTTTTCTTTCTTTATCTTGTCTAATTGCTTCTAGCTGGAATTTCCAATACTGTGTTGAATAAAATTAGTGAGACTGGGCATCCTTGTCTTATTCCTAATCTTAGAGGAATAACATTCAGCTTTTCACCATTGAATATGATGTTAGCTGTGGGATTTTCATAGAGAGCCTTTATTATGTTGAGATATATTTCCTCGATATACACATTATTGAGAGTTTTTGTCGTAAATGGATGTTGAATTTTATCAAATGCTTTTTCTGCATATATTGAGATAATCAATGATTTTTCTCCTTTTGTTAATGTGGTATATCACAATGATTGATTTGTGGATGTTGAGCCATTCTTGTATTCCAGGAATAAATCCCACTTGATCATGGTTTCTGATCCTTCTAATGTATTGTTGAAATCTGGTTGCTAATACTTTGTGTCTTCCCCAAAGTTGGGGATTTTTGCACCTATGTTTATCAGCATATTGGCCTATGATTTTTTTTTTCTCGTGTTGTCCTTGTTTGGCTTTGATATCAGCATAATGCTGACCTTGTAAAATCAGTTTGAAGTGTCCCTTCTTATGTTTTTTGGAAGAGTTTTTGGAAGGATTGTTCTTCTTCTTTGAAAGTTTGGTAGAACTCATCAGTGAAGCCATTTGGTCCTGGACTTTTGTTTGTTGGGGAGTTTTTGATTTTCTTTTTAAAGATTTATTTATTTATTTTAGAGAGAGAGAGAAGGAGAGAAAGAGAATCTCAAGCAGACTCTGCGCTGAGTGTGAAGCCTACCTGGAGGCTCAGTCTCATGACCCTGAAATCATGACCTGAGCCAGAATTAAGAGTCAGATGCTTAACCAACTAACCCACCCAGGCGCCCCTAAAGATTTTGTTTTTAAGTAATCTCTATACCCAACTTGGGGCTTGAACTTACAACCCTGAGATCAAGAGATGCATGTTCTACTCACTGAGCTAGACAGGAGCCCCAAGGGAAATTTTTTTTTTCTTTCACAAGTGTGACTTTATTTTTTATATATATATTTTTTAAATTTTATTTTATTATGTTAATCACCATACATGACATCATTAGTTTTTGATGTAGTGTTCCATGATTCATTGCTTGTGTATAACACCCAGTGCTCCATTCAATACATGCAGTCTTTAATACCCATCACCAGTCTAACCTATCCCCCTACCCCCAACCCCAGAACCCTGCAGTTTGTTTCTCAGAGTCCAGAGTCTCTCATGGTTCATCTCCCCCTCCGAATTCCCCCCCTTCATTTTTCCCTTCCTATTTTCTTCTCTCTTTTTTTTTTTAACATATAATGTATTATTTGTTTCAGAGGTACAGGTCTGTGATTCATCAGTCTTACACAATTCACAGCGCTCACCATAGCACATACCCTCTCCAACGTCTATCGTATAGCTACCCCATCCCTCCCAACCCCCACCACTCCAGCAACACTCAGTTTGTTTCCTGAGATTAAGAATTCCTCATATCAGTGAGGTCATATGATACATGTCTTTCTCTGATTGACTTATTTCACGTAGCATAATACCCTCTAGTTCCAACCACGTCATTGCAAATGGCAAGATTTCGTTTTTTTGTTTGTTTGTTTTGTTTTTTTATGGCTGCATAATAATCCATTGTGTATATATATACCACATCTTCTTTACCCATTCATCTGTCGATGGACATCTTGGCTCTTTCCATAGTTTGGCTATTGTGGACATTGCTGCTATAAATGTTGGGGTGCATGTACCCCTTCAGCTCACTACATTTGTATCTTTGGGGTTAATACCCAGTAGTGCAATTGTTGGGTCATAGGCTAGCTCTGTTTTCAACTTTTTGAGGAAACTCCATACTATTTTCCAGACTGGCTGCACCAGCTTGCATTCCCACCAATAGTGTAGGAGGGTTCCCCTTTCTCCGCACCCCTGCCACATCTGTCGTTTCCTGACTTGTTAATTATAGCCATTCTGACTGGTGTGAGGTGGTATCTCATTGAGGTTTTGATTTGGATTTCCCTGATGCCAAGCAATGTTGAGGGCTTTTTCATGTGTCTGTTGGCCATTTGGATGTCTTCTTTGCAGAAATGTCTGTTCATGTCTTCTGCCCATTTCTTGATGGGATCATTTGTTCTTTGGGTGTTGAGTTTAAGAAGTTCTTTATAGATTTTGGATACTACCCCTTTATCTGATATGTCATTTGCAAATATCTTCTCCCATTCTGTCAATTGTCTTTTGGTTTTGTTGACTGTTTCTTTTGCTGTGCAAAAGCTTTTTATCTTGATGAAATCTCAATAGCTCATTTTTGCCCTTGCTTCCCTTGCCTTTGGTGATGTTTCTAGAAAGAAGTTGCTGTGGCTGAGGTCGAAGAGGTTGCTGCCTGTGTTCTCCTCTAGGATTTTGATGGATTCCTGCCTCACACTGAGGTCTATCATCCATTTTGAGTTTATTTTTGTGTGTGGTGTAAGGAAATGGTCCAGTTTCATTCTTCTGCATGTGGCCGTCCAATTTTCCCAACATCATTTGTTGAAGAGACTGTCTTTTTTCCACTGGACATTCTTTCCTGCTTTGTCGAAGATTAGGTGATCATAGGGCTAGATGGCTTCCCAGGGGATTTCTACCACTTCCCAGGGGATTTCTACCCCTTCCCAGGGGATTTCTTCCCAGGGGATTTCTATTACAAAGCTGTAATCATCAAGACAGTCTTGATGCTAGAACTCATACAGGAATTCAGTAAAGTGGCAGGATATAAAGAATTATTATCCACAATATATCGTCTCAATAGATGCAGAAAAAGCATTTGACAAAGTACAGCATCCTTTCTTGATCAAAACTCTTCAGAGTGTAGGGATATAGGGTACATACTTCAATATCATAAAAGCCATGTATGAAAAACGCATAGCAAATATCATTCTCAATGGGGAAAAACTGAGAGCTTTTCCTCTAAGGTCAGGAACATGGCAGGGATGTCCATATTCATCCTGTAACCTACAATGTAACCTACAATGGTAGGTTGTAGCCATTCTGACTGGTGTGAGGTGGTATCTCATTGAGGTTTTGATTTGGATTTCTCTGATGCCAAGTGATGTTGAGTACTTTTTCATGTATCTGTTGGCCATTTGGATGTCTTCTTTAGAAAAATGTCTGTTCATGTCTTCTGCCCATTTCTTGATTGGATTCAGTAAAGTGGCAGGATATAACAATAGACAGCCCAGAAATGGACCATTTCTGGAACTTCCCCAAATTAGGGAAGTTCTCTGCTATAATTTGCTCCACTATACCTTCTGCCCCTCCCTCTCTTTCTTCTTCTTCTGGGATCCCAATTATTCTAATAGTGTTTCGTCTTATGGTATCACTTATCTCTCGAATTCTGCCCTTGTGATCCAATAGTTTTCTATCTCTCTTTTTTTCAACTTCTTTATTCTCCATCATTTGGTCTTATGTATCACTAATTCTCTCTTCTGCCTCATTTATCCTAGCAGTTAGAGCCTCCAATTTTGATTGCATCTCATTAATAGCCTTTTTGATTTTGACTTGGTTAGATTTTAGTTCTTTTATTTCTCCAGAAAGGGTTTCTCTAGTATCTTCCATGCTTTTCTCAAGCCCAGCTAGTATCTTTATAATTGTCATTCTGAACTCTAGTTCTGACATCTTACTGATGTCAGTATTGATTAGGTCCCTGGCAGATGGTACTGTCTCTTGTTCTTTTTTTTTTTGAGGTGAGTTTTCCTTCTTGTCATTTTGTCCAGAGGAGAACAGATGAATGAGAAAACAAAATGGTAACAGGGTAACAGCAACCCCAGAAAATTATACACTAAACAAATCAGAAGAGACCTTCCAGAAAGTGGTCGCTTTTCTGTTCAGAGAGTTGCTGCTATTCTTTTCTTCAATCTCCTGTTGAGTTCATAGTTGTTCAGAATGGTTTGATACCTATCTAGCTGAATTCCTGGGACCAGATGAAATTTAGATCTACTCCTCCACCATCTTGCTCCTCCCTCCCAGGGAAATTTTTGATTATTGGTTCCATCTTCTTAGGTCTTAAATCAGTCTGTTTAGATTTTCTATTTCTTCATGGTTTGGTCTTGGAAGTTTGTATTATGTATGAATTTTTCCATGTCTTCTAGATTGTCCAGTTTGCGGGTGTATAACTGTTCATATCAGTTTTTTATGATACTTTGTATTTCTGTAGTATTAGTTGTAACAATTCCTCTTTCATTTCTGATTTGATTTGTTTATGTCCTCTTTCTTTTTCTCTTGGTGAATCTAACTAAAAGTTTGTTAATTTTGTTTATCTTTTAAAAAACAGCTCTTGGTTTTATTGGTCTTTTTTATTGTCTTTGTCATCTTTATTCCATTTATTTCTGCTCTGATTTTTGTTACTCCCTTACTTCTGCTAACTTTGGGCTTCATTGGTTCTTTTTTTTTTCTATTTCCTGAAGGTGTAAAGGTAGGTTTTTGAGATTTTTTGTCGTTGTTTCTTGAGATAGGCATTTATCTCTATAAACTTTCCTCTTAGAACTGCTTTTGATGTATCCCATGACTGTTGGTATGTTTTATTTTTATTCTCATTGTCTGAAGGTATTTTTTGATTTCTGGTTTGGATTTATCAATCTTTTGATTGTTCAGTAGCGTGTTGTTTAATCCCTACCTATTTTTGATTTTTTTCCATTTTCTTTTTTTAATTGATTTCTAGTTTCATACATTCATGGTCAGAAAAGATGTTGATATGATTTCTTCTATCTGAAGTGAGTCTCTTGTAGGCAGCATATAGATGTATCTTTTTTTTTTTTTTAAATCTATTCAGCCACTCTGTGTCTTTTGATTGGAGAATTTAGTCCATTTACATTTAAAGTAATTTTTTATAGGTATGTACTTATTGCCATTTTGTTAATTGTTTTCTTCCTGTTCTGTATTTATTCTGTTTCTCTTTTCTTTTTTCTTTTCCTCTTGCTCACTTCTTTTGTAGTTTGATGACTTTCTTTAGTGGTATGCTTAGATTCCTTTCTCATTATCTTTCGTGTAACTACTATAGGTTTTTTCTTTGTGGTTACCATTTGGTTTACATATAACAACTTATATTTATGACATTTTATTTTAGTTGCTAACAGCTTAAGTTTGGACATATTCTAAAGCTCTACATTTTTACCCCTTCCCATGTTATGTTTTGGATATCACATTTTAGATAATTTTATCTTGTACATCCCTTAATTATTGTAGTTACAGTTAATTTTATCCCTTTTACCTTTAAACTTCATCCTGGCTTTGTAGGTGATTAATCCATTAACTTTACAATATATTTACCTTTACCAATGAGATTTATACTTTCATATGTTTTCTTGTTACTAATTAGCACCCTTTCTTGTCAGCCTGAGAAGTCCCTTTAGCATTTCTTATAGGACTGTTTATGAACTCCTTTAGCTTTTGCTTGTCTGGAAAACTTTCTTTGTCCTTCAAATCTGAATGATAACTTTGGTAGGTAGAAATATTCTTGGTTGGAAGTTTTTCTTTTCATTACTTTGACTCTAACATGCCACTTTATTCTGGCCTGCAAAGTTCCTGCTGAAAAAAAATTTTTTTTAAAGATTTTATTTATTTATTTGACAGAGAGAGACACAGCAAGAGAGGGAGCACAAGCTGGGGGAGTGGGAGAGGGAGAATCAGGCTTCCTTCTGAGCAGGAAGCCTGATGTGGGGTTCGATCCCAGGACCCTGGGATCATGACCTGAGCTGAAGGCAGACACTTAAGAACTGAGCCACCCAGGCGCCCCTCTGCTGAAAAATTTGCTGTTAGTTTTATAGGGGTTCCCTTCTACAGAACAAATTGTTTTTTTCTCTTGCTGCTTTTAAGATTCTTTCTTTGTCTTTAAGTTTTGACATTTAATTATAGCGTGTCTTGGTGTGGGTCTCTTTGGGTTCATCTTTTTTGGACCTCTCTGGGCTTTCTGGATCTGGGTGTCTGTTTCCTTCCCCAACTTAGGGAAGTTTTTAGCCATTATTTCCTCAAATACATTTTCTTTCCTTTCTCTCTCTTTTCCTTTTGGGATTTCTATAATGTGAATGTTATTCCTCTTGATGTTGCGCTACAAGTCCCTTAAACTATCGTCACTGTTTTCATTCTTTTTTGTTTTTGCTGCTCTGATTGGGTGAGCTCCTCTGCCTTGTCTTTGAGTTCACTGATCCTTTCTTCTGCCTCATCCAATCTGCTGTTGAATCCCTCTAGTGTGTTTTACAGTTCATTTGTTGTATTCAGCTTTGTGACTTCTGTTTGATAGTTTCTTATATTTTCCATCTCTTTGTTGAAGTTCCTACTATGTTCATCCATTCTTCTTCTGAGTTTGGTGAGCATCTTTATGACCATATTTTGAACTCTTTAACAGGTAAATTACTTATCTCTGTTTTAAGTTTTTTTTTTTTTCCTGACCTTTAATTTTTTTTCTTTCATTTGGAATGTATTCCTCTGTCTCATCATTTTGCTTGATTCTCTTTGGTTTCTATGTATTAGATGAAACACCCATCTCTCTGAGTCTTGATGGGTTGGCCTTATTTAAGAGATGAAACTTACTGTTCAACCCTGCCCTAGATCTTGATTGTATTTCTAACCTCTTTGATTGTCTAAGCAGCTTATTTAATTTTTAATAGCTTCCAGTAATTGAGACTGTGCAAGGCCAGTCAGTATTCCAAAGTGGTAGATTTCTGTCAGCACCTCGGCTGATTGGAGGCCAAACCTGGCAGCAGCTTTTAAAGAATGAAAATATATTTAGTCCTCTGAGATCACAGTGTAAGCCCCACTGGACATCAGAGCCAGGCAATCTGGAGGTGTCCCCTGAACAGCAGTTGCAAAAATCAGAACTCCAGATGAGTTTGTAAGCTTTTTTGTGGGAGATACTTGTAGCAAAGAGAGGCAAAGGGAAGCACAGTGATGGCATCCCCCAACCTATGGTCCCTTACAGTACTTTCATAACCCCTAATGTGTGCCATCTGTGAAGCCTGTCTCTATAGCTGAAGCTCTAGGATTATCAGGTAGGCGGTTTTTACAGAAAGGTTGAGATGTGTTTCAGTCTGCTGTCTGTGCAGTACCCTGGATTGGTAGCCTGCCACAACTCTTTCTCATTGTTGCAATTCCATGGGCCCCAGGAACACAAGCCTTCTTGGCCACCAGATCCAAGTGATCAAGGGGTATCTCTTGGGTGGCAACTTCAAAAATTAAGGCACCAGATGTAAAGACTGGTGCACCAGACCCCTGTAAGAGGTCTCTTTCAAGAGACGCTGGTGTTCTGTAATGTAGTAGAGGGAAAAGGCAGAATAGCACCTGCCCTCTGAGGTCTCAGGAAGGGCTTACAATCAGTTCTTAAATGTATGTTTAATTAGAAGTGTGCCCCTCAGGTGGTAGCTATTATGATAAACTAATAAGGCCTCTTTTACAAAAAGACTGAGCTTCTGGGTCTGTTGCTTTTTGCTCTGTCCTTAGGGTGATAGCTGTTCAAAAGTTCTTTTTCCATTGGCTACAATCCGGTGGGACCTGTGAGTGTAAGCCCTGCTGGGTACCAGAGCCAGGCAATGTAGATGTGTCTCCTGACAGCAGCCATAAACATCATGGCACCAGTTAAGGGTATAAGCTCCACTCTGGAAGATACCAGTGAGTTAGAATAAGGCCGAGGAAGACTAAAAATATGGTGTGGGCCAGCTTACATTCCTTGAGAGTACCTCTATAAGCCCCTGTAAGTGTGCCAAAGCAGAATTTCCCCCTTAGGCTGAAGCTTCTGCACAAGAAAATAGACCTTTTCCCAGAAAGATCCGGGGGTATTACGTTTCAGTCTGCTGTCTGTGCAATGCTTGGAACTGGTAGTCTGCCAAGAATTATCTCTGCAATTGTTATAGTCTCATGGGATCGAGGAACAGAGGTCCCTCCCTGGTCTTTGGAGCCAATTAAGAGGTATCCCCTGGATGGAAGCCATAGATACTGGGTAACCAGATATAAAACCTAGAAAGTCAGACATTTGTAGACATTTGTAGAAGCTCCCCCCAGGAGATACCAGCACTCTAAGGTGTGACAGAGGGTGGGTGTGATGGTGGTACCTACTGGCTGGAGTGAGGCGGAAGGGGAATACAAAGATGACAGTGCCCCAAAAAATAAAAAGAAAAAGGTAAGAATAAATAAATAAATAAAAAGAAATAAAAGAAAAGAAAAAAAGATGTCACCTGTTGGTTTTAGCAAGCTGCGAGCAAGAAGATGGCACCCACCAGCCTCTGTCCCTGGATAGAATCCCAGCAGGCCTCTGCACCTCAGGCCAATGTTTTAATTAGCAAATGAGCCTTTCACATAAAGTCTGGGCAGTTTTCAAAGGGCTGCTTCTGTGTTGGGCCCTGGGGTGGCTGAATCTGTGGATGAGTCCTTCAAGAGCTATTTCTCAGTTCACCACAGCCCTACATTTCTCATGGGTGTGGGTTCCATTGGTCTTTAAAGGCAGTTGTTTTGGGGCTTGTCTCTCATATGCTGGTCTTATAAGTTGGGGTGCCTAATGTGGGGTATGAATCCGTCAGTCCTCAGGGAGAAGCTCTAGGTTGTGTGTTCCCTCCCGATTGTGAGCTGCTGCACTGTGAGTGGGGTTTCTGGTGAGATTGTGTCTCAGCTTTTCCTACCCTCTTTGATGTGGTTTCCTTCTTATTTGTTTGATATAAAGGGGTTGCTTCACAAGCTTTTAGTTTAGTTTTTTTTTCCCCCCAGCAGAAACTGTTGCATATATAGCTGTAGATTCTATGTGTCCGTGGGAAGAAGAACTTTCAGGATCTTCCTATATCACCATCTTGACCTGGAACTCTCTTAATGTCTGCATTTAAAGCTTTAAAATTCTCCCTTACACCATTTTCACTGCATCCCTTAAATTTTGGTATATTATGTTTTCATTTTCATTTTTCTGTAAGTATTTTCTAATTTCTCTTGTGATTTCTCCTTTAATCCAGTGGTTGTTTAATAGTGTGCTATTTAATTTCTAAAATTTGTGAATTTTCCAGTTTTACTTTTTTTTTTTTTTAAAGATTTTATTTATTTGACAGAGAGAGACACAGCGAAAGAGGGAACACAAGCAGAGGGAGTGGGAGAGGGAGAAGCAGGCTTTCCGCGGAGCAGGGAGCCTGATGCGGGGCTCGATCCCAGGACCCTGGGATCATGACCTGAGCCGAAGGCATATGCTTAACGACTGAGCCACTCAGGTGCCCCCAGTTTTACTTTTGTTCTTGATTTCTAAATTCATCCCACTATAGTCAGAGGAGATAATTTCTATATTTATCTTTTAAAATCTATTGAGACTTACTTTGTGGCCTAACATATGGGCTGTCCTAGGAAATGTCCCATGTGTACTTGAGAAGAATATGTATGCTGTTGTTGTTTGGTAGAGTTCTCTATAGTCTATTAGATCAGTTGGCTTATTGTATTTTTAAGTCCTCTGTTTCTTAACTTATGTCTGGTTGTTATATCCATTTGTGAGATTGAGTCATTGACATCTCCAAATATTCTCATAGAGCTTTCTATTTCTTCCTTCAGTTCTGTCAGTTTTTGCTTTATATATTTTTTTGGTCTGTTATTAGGTATGTAAATGTTTATAAATGTTATAACTTCTTGCTATATTGAACATTTAACTAGTATATAATGTCCTTCTTTGTCTCTTGTAAACTTTTTTGATTTAAAGTCTATTTTGTCTGATACTAGTATGACTACCTCTAGCCCCCTTTGGTTATTATTTCCATGCAATACCATTTTCCATCCTTTTACTTTCAACCTATTTGTGTCTTTAGATGTAAAGTGATAGCATAGAGTTGTATCATGATTTTATCCATTCTGCCAATCTTTATCTTTTGACTGGAGAGTGTAATCCATTTCATTTGAAATAATTACTGATAAGGAGAGATATATGTCATTTTTCTATTTGGCTTCTATATGCCTCATATTTTTGTTCCTCATTTCTTGTGTTACTGTCTTCTTGTGTGGTTAGATGATTTTTTTGTGGTGAATTGTTTAAATTCCTTTCTCATTTCCTTTTGTGTATATTCTATAGCTATTTTCTTTGTGATTATTATGGGAATTACAATTAACATCCTAAAGTTATAACTTTAATAACTTTATAAATTGAATTTATACCAGCTTGACTTCAATAACATACAAAACCTCTGTTCCTTTCTGGCTCTATCCCTACCCCTTTCAGTTGTTTATGTCACGAAATTATATCTTTATATATTGTATGTCCCAAAACATAAACTAATAGTTCTTTTAAATGCATCAGTCTTTTAAATTATGTAGAAGACAACATGTGGAGTTACAAACCAAAGTTAACAATAATACTAGCTTTTAAAACTAGTAATTAAAAAAATATTTGTCTCTTAAATCATGTAGAAAACAAAAAATAGAGTTAGAAACCATTGTTATGATAATACTAGCTTTTAAAATTGCCCACTTACTTTTATTGAGATATTTATTTTTTCATATGGCTTTGAGTTACTGTCTAGTGTCCTTTCATGTCACCCTGCAAGACTTCCTTCAATATTTCTTGTAGGCCAGATCTATTGGTAATGGATTCCCTCAGCTTTTGTTTATCTGGGAATGTCTTAATGTCTCCCTCACTCTTGAAGGACATTTTTTTTGGATATGGGATTCGTGCCTGACATTTTTTTTTTCTTTTAGCAGTTTGTTTCAGCCTCCAAAGTTTCTGATGAGAAATCTGGTGATAAACTCATTAAAGATCCCATATATGTGCTCACTCTGGGTCCCACAAGCTGTTTGCTGGCTGCTTTGGGAAGTGTGTACCTTCCATGGGGCTAGGGGTGTGGAATGGGTACCTGCTATTGTGCGAATAACTAAAATTAATTCTAATTTAGTATTCAAGGCTTCCTTTGAAAGTTGCAACCTTCAATAGCCTCTAGAGTTCCTAAATAGTTATATTAGACAGATTCTGCCAGTATAAGCTTTGTCTAGTTGGAGAAACAAATTCCTGATATTTCCTATCTAACCATCTTCTCAGAATACTGTCCCATTTAGTTCTCTTTTATAGCTTTTTATTTTATCTCCAAGATTTATTTTCTTTTTTCCATTGTGATCATATTTCTTTTTTTTTAAGATTTTATTTATTTATTTGAGAGAGAGAGAATGAGAGAGAGAGAGAATGAGAGAGAGAGAGCACATGAGAGGGGGAGGATCAGAGGGAGAAGCAGACTCCCTGCCAAGCAGGGAGCCTGATGTGGGACTCGATCCAGGCACTCCAGGATCATGACCTGAGCTGAAGGCAGTCGCTTAACCAACTGAGCCACCCAGGTGCCCTGTGATCATATTTCTATTAAGTATAATTATAACAGCTATTTTCAAATCCTTTCTGATAATTTCAAGACCTGGTTCTTTTTTGGGTTGGGTCTCAGATGATTTTGTTTGTTCATTTTTGGATTCCTGATTCTTTAGGAGTCAATTAATTTTTAATTATGCGCTGAGCATCATGAATTTCATGTTGTGGAATCTCTGGATTTTGTTATATTTCTTAGAGGTGTGTGGATGACTTGTTTTAGCAGGTAATTAATTTGGTTGGAGTCAAGTTGCAAACTCCGCCTCTTGACTGGCAGTTTAAATCTCAGTTATTTTGTATTTAGCCATACTTCTTTGAGTTTTTCCAGTGTATATGTAGTTCAGGGGGTCAGCAAAACATATGGACAAGTATATGAGCAGAATCTGTGGCTCATATCTCTGGCTTTCTTGTTTCCTTGATTTCACCTTCACTTTTAAATATCTGTGGTTTCCCTGAACTTTTCTCTAATCTCCTAGTGTAAAAAGACTGTAGATTTTCTCTTGAAATTTTAGCCACTTTTACAGTGCCATCTCCAGTCTGCCCTCGGGATAAAAGCCACAATAAATGAAAATTTACTCCTTTCTGGGCCCTTCTGGTTCTGTAGAAACTTAGCCATTCTGGAAGCCTTATTTTATCATATGATCTAAAATTTTGTGGACTTTAAAAATATTTTAATACCATAGTTCAGAGTTTTATAATATCATTTCATTTTATATTCAAATGCTGAATATTTAATAATGATTAAATCTTTCTAAAGACTCCTTCAAACACTTTCCAAAACTGGATTTTTCCAAATTATATTCATAAACTAATAGAGTGATTTTAAAGCTACCAAAAAGAATGTTTTTCACTTTGGGCATTTAAATTAACTAACTGTATGATTAACCTCTATTAAGATGCTAAATATTACAAAGCAAACTAAAAGTTTATGAAGCAGATATATCAGTATTCAGAAGACTTCAATGGGAATTTTGTCTCTGTAAAGACCAAAGATTTGTGATCAATGTTGGTGGTGACCTTAGAAGAAAAATCAAGGGAATAAATTATTGTGTCAAAATTACCTTTATAGGCAATGTTTTTGCTGTCTTAGGGCAATCTATGCTTCCCTTTCTTTTTATAATTGTATCAGTTTCTCACTGTTAAAGAATTCCTCATCCCAAGCTACTCTATTATTTCTGGAATTTGTAGAAAGGTCAGTGAGTCTCAGGAGTTGTGATTACTTTTTCTAGCTGACATTTATTGATCTCATTACCTTCATGCTCATATTTCAAAACTTTTTTTCATTCTGTTACCATTTCAAAGATGACAGATATGCTGCAGTGCTCACTGTATTAGAACTGTGTGTAATTAAAATTTGTACTCTGTGTTTCATCACAGTCTTACTGTTAGAACCACAGTATGTATTGTTTATAAAGTAGATTGTTAGAACACATCATGTGCATAAAGTCAAGTCTGAATATATATTCTAACATATATTTTACTTATTTTCATAGAAATGAATACTGTAAAATCTTTGGGCATAAACCTTTTGCTTGTACTGAATGGTTCACTTGACTCGATTGCCAGTGCTTAGTTTTAAATGACTGCTTTCAAAAAAGTTTGTGTTTTTGCATAAAAATCCTAAAGACAAAGATAATAAAGAGATGTATTCATGAATAAAGGTGATTAAATAAAATTAGACATAAGCAGAGTATAAATCTCCTCACTAAGATTGAATCATAATTAATCAGATTCATCAAAGAAATATATATATCTGTTTCCAAATATTTAACTCCACAGTTCTAGACCAATTTTATTTGTCTACATTAAAAAAAAAAAAACTTTAGGAGGATGGTAGAAATTATTTTGTATTGTTCTGTTTGTGTGGGGATAGGTGCAGGGATAGTCTTCTCTTGTCTTTTGTCTGCTTAAGCTACAATTGTACTTAGGAAACTTTCATTCCTATTTGCCAAGAGTATATTTAACAAGAAGTATTTAAGGATTCTACGAGAATCAAAAATAGACCCAGGCATTCAGCTGTCATAATGAATCAGAAATCAATCTATGAACCATTTTCCAGAGGTTATGTTTTAGATTGATTAATTTACAAAGGGCCCTAATTTACAGAAACTAATAAATTATAGTTGATTGTTATGACCAAAATCGCTATTGGATAAGTCTGCCAGTTTATGTATATGATTTTAGTCCCTTTTGCCACAGATTTGACTCCTTTTATTTCATTCCTCAGGGTTACAAATTTCTTTATTCTTCCTCCTAACATGAGAGATAAGGTCCAGAGAAACATGATCTGTCTCTCACTGTCATTCCTGGGTTGGAAAGACCTGCTGAAATCTTAATTTATTTTTTTCTTTCTTTTTTTTTATTATTATGTTATGTTAATCACCATACATTACATCATTAGTTTTTGATGTAGTGTTCCATGATTCATTGTTTGCGTATAACACCCAGTGCTCCATGCAGTACGTGCCCTCTTTAATACCCATCACCAGGCTAACCCACCCCCCAACCACCTCCCCTCTAAACCCTCAGTTTGTTTTTCAGAGTCCATAGTCTCTCATGGTTCATCTCCCCCTCCAATTTCCCCCCCTTCATTCTTCCCCTCCTGCTATCTTCTTCCTTTTTTTTTTTTTTTAACATATAATGTATTATTTGATTCAGAGGTACAAGTCTGTGATTCAACAATCTTACACAATTCACAGCACTCACCATAGCACATACTCTCCCCAGTGTCTATCACCCAGCCACTGCATCCCTCCCACCCCCCACCACTCCAGCAACGCTCAGACATGAAAAAGTGCTCAGTATCTCTCGGCATCAGGGAAACCCAAATCAAAACTTCAATGAGATATCAGCTCACACCAGTAAGAATGGCTAAAATTAACAAGTCAGGAAATGACAGAAGTTGTCAGGGATGTGGAGGAAGGGGAACCCTCCTACACTGTTGGTGGGAATGCAAGCTGGTGCAGCCACTCTGGAAAACAGTATGGAGGTTCCTCAAAAAGTTGAAAATAGAGCTACCCTATGACCCAGCAATTGCACTACTGGGTATTTACCCCAAAGATACAAATGTAGGGATCCGAAGGGGTACATGCACCCCAATGTTTATAGCAGCAATGTCCACAATAGCCAAACTGTGGAAAGAATCAAGATGTCCATCGACAGATGAATGGATAAAGAAGAGGTGGTATATATACACAATGGAATATTATGCAGCCATCAAAAGGAATGAACTCTTGCCATTTGCAACGACGTGGATGGAACTGGAGGGTATTATGCTGAGCAAAATAAGTCAATCAGAGAAAGACATGTATCATATGACCTCACTGATATGAGGAATTCTTAATCTCAGGAAACAAACTGAAACCCTTAATTTAAAATTTTATCCGTGTTTCTGAAATTTGCAATATCTTGCTTTAATCTGTTTTAATGACATCCATCTCTTCAGCTATTGGTCAGAGACTAGAGTTCTTGTTATTGCAGGAAACTTTCTCTATGGATATTGTTATGGCTAAAGGTGATTATTTGAAATTAAATCAACACATTTACTGAATAGTACCATAGGTTAGATACCATGTTATCTGTAGTGGAAGATATGAGGAAGGTACTGGTACTAAGTACTGAGTTAGTCAGTTATAAATAGTATTTTGTTTATTCCCACCAATCCTGAAAGTGGTATTAATCCTATTTTATTGCTGATGAAACAGGCTCTTGATTAGAAAGTAGTACAGAAAATTATTACATACCAGGAATGGCCGAATCCAATACCCCTTGCTCTATGGTAATGCCTTCAAACTTTTTTGCTCTATTCTCTTTACTGAACTGTGAATAATATGCTTCTCATCATGCATGTTTAAGCTGATGGATAATTTTTTTTGAAGCTAAAATTTTTAATCAAAATTTTAAATAGTCAGTAATTTGATATACCGCAAGTATTTTCATTGAACAATTAATAGCCAGATAACTCTCTTAAAAATGTCCAATTGAACCTAAATAACACAGTGATTTGATGATCACAATCATGTATTTTTTAAAAAGTACTTAGACATTCTTGTTATGTTTAGGAATTTTACATAATACATTTTTTATCCTAGATCTCTGAGTTTTATTATACAACTTTCATAAAATTTTATCTTAATGTAATATTTTTTATATTTGATATCTTTTATTGATCACCCTATTATAGTTCTCTACAACAAATATGTGTATATAATTCAAATTAATTTTTTAAATTTCCTATAAAAAGGCTCGAAGTACTAAGGCATGTCTTCATAATTAATTTGTCAATGAAGTTTTTATTCTTATGTGATCAGAACAATATAAACATGTTAAGAGGCTGATAAATAATTATTAAATATGGCAAAATAGATCAGTCTTACATTTTTAAATGAGAGAGTAAACTTTTAATCTATCTCTGGATGAATAATAAGAATTGTTAGAGAATCAGAGTTCAGTCAAGTCTGTTGGCTTTTGTTTTTATGAATGTAAAATCCTTTCCACATTTTTAACTGCATGGGAGTGGGAGTATTAATATTATTCAATTTGCCTGAAGTTTTTATAGAAATATGCCAAAAGTCACAAAAATTATTTTTAGTAATATAGTTACTGATTTTATTGGGTATTCCATCAATTTTGTTGAAAACAAAGAATTTAAATCCAACTGACTTGCAAAACAAGGGGTTAAAACAGTCACTAAAGTCCTTCACTTTGTCAACATCCACACCAGTGTTTCACTCAAACTGACTCTTCACTTGATGCCTGGGATACTTTTACTGGCTAGGGACACACTGCATAGCAAGTTTCTAGATAATGAGAGAGAATAATTTCCTGTGTGAAGTAGGACAAAGGGTTATGAAAGGGGATTTGGCAGTGAAGAATCAGCAAAATCTATTCTTTCTCAGTTAAGTATTAGAAAAGAAGCCACACAGAAGTTAAGGGTCTAAAAAGCAGCATTGTCCTTTGGAAACTTTAACCCTTTGGAAAGTCTTTGTGTACCTTCTGGTGTATTTTTACCCAACCTAGTGTGGAGATCACACACAGCTCCATGCCACACTGTGGACTTTGCAGTCCAGTTAAAATGAGTTAACAGGTGAGGTATTTAATTTCAGAACAAGAATACGTATTTTAATAAAAGTAGGTTAAGTCCAAAATAAACCAAATGTCACAATACCATTTCATATTAATAGTAATCACACTGTATATATTTTTCATTCAATATTTTGTCAGTAATGTTCATACAAAAACTGACATAGCTGTATGATAGCCAGGATAAAGTATACAATTAAGTCAAAGAAATGTAAGATTCTGAATATAGTTTAAACACTCAAGATTTTCAATATATTTTAACCAGATATGGGGAAAAGAGCAAGAAGTTGGTGTCCCTTCAGGCTCTCACCCCAAGGTTGCCCTTAAACAAAGGCCATAACTGAAATTAAGCAAAAATTATCAGCAGTAATCCTTATCCATGCTGCTTCTCATCTGTTCTTGCTGCCGCCAACCTCCATGATCCCTTAAGCACACAAACTCTATGAACCTTGTCTGAGCTTGACAAAGATGTATTGAAAACTCTCACAAACATCTTTCTGTCAAATTCATCTTGTACTTCTCATGTTTCATTTTGGTATTTTATGTAGCAAACATGTTGAATTATATGGCTGTTATAGCTATTATGGGAGATTATAACCCTTTGGTCAATATAAATAATCCTATTGCCTCTGCAATTTTTTTTCAATCTACTCTGTTAATGTTGGTACTTTTGTTTTTTTATTATTTCTTTAATTTGGGAAACTTATTTTTTTATATTTTTAACATTTCTATAGCATTTTGTTTTAGATTTATTTCTTCAAGGCAAAATATATTTAATTTTTTTCTTTTCTTTTTTTAATTTAAATTCAATTAGCCAACATATTAGTTTCAGATGTAGTGTTCAATAATTCATTAGTTGTATAGAACACCCAACACTCATCACATCAGGTGCCCTCCTTATTTCTTTAAACTGAATCAGAGAAATTAGTTTATTTTTCTGATTGAATTTGAATGAATTATATGATGCCTGTTGTCTTAGTTTTCTATTTCAATATGGCAAACATAATGACTTCAAATAATACCAATATATAATCTTATAATTCTGTAGGTCATAAATCCAAGCACAGAGAGCCTAGGTTCTCAGCTGACTGTGTTTTCATCTGAAGCTCAGAATCTGCCTCCAAGATGTTTCAAGTTGTTGGCAGAATTCAGTTCCTTGATAGAAACCCACTGGAAGGTCACTCTCATACTCTCAGGCTCATGCCTTGCAACCCTCTCCATCTTCAAAGCCACAATGGAAAACTTCCTGCACATCAAGTTTGTGTTCCAGAATTTGAATCTCTTTTCCAGCAAGAGGGCTCACCTGACTTATGCTCACTTATGCTCAGGCCCATTGAGAATCATCTCTCTTCCTTAAGGTCAACTGTGCAAAGTAGTGTTACCCAGTCATGGGAGTGACTATCCCATTGTATTTACAAAGCCTGCCTACCCTGAACAGAGAGGGTTCTGCAGAAGTGTACACCCAGGGGCAGGAATCTTGGCACTATATTAGAATTGTGCCTACCATACTTGTTTTTACTTTTGTAATCTTATATTATAACTTATTTGGGCTTTTTAACTTTTTTCCCTAAAGAATTTTTAAAAGAGTTTTTTAGAGCAGTTAGGGATTTGCAGCAAACTTGAGAGGAAGGTACAGTGACTTCTCATAAAACCCCTGCCCCCACACATGCATGGCCTCCCTTATTACAACATCACTCCTCGGGGTGGTACTTTTTGTTTGTTTGTTTTACCAAGGATGAACCTAAGGAATTTTACTTTGTAAAGAAACCTGAAATTATGGAAATAGTTTGTAAAATGGCTAAGAGTGTGGTGGTGAAGGGCATAGTTCTGAAGGCACCACTTAGGTGGAAATCACAGCTCCTGTTCTATGTGATTTGGGGCAAGTTACTTCTCTCTGCATGTGTCTCATCTGTAAAATGGAAATAATATTACCTATTCCCCAAGGCAGTTTTAATGATTAAGTGATTTAATATGCATAAGGAACATGATGTCCAGGAGAATAGCATTCAGTAAGTGTTAGCTATTAGTATTTCTCTTTCACTGTTACATAAAAGATATTTCTTCTGTTTTAAATTTTCTTGATTTTGATCATACATTGAAACTATGTTTCTCCAATCGTATGTAACCTCTGATTCCATATAATATCTAATGACGGATTTAGCAAGCATTTACTATTATGCGTGGTCTAGTCTTTATTAATATTCTATTTTATATCTGACCCCTATGATAAAAAAATTAACAGAAAATTGAAGAAAGTGAGGAAGTCTGCATTGTTGATCTACATGGAAAGGAGATTCACAAGCAAGGGAACACAGGCTCTTAGGATGAGTGAGGGCCAGGTATGTTCTAGAAAATAGAAGTGAACAAGGTGGAGAATGGTAAGAGACTAGAAGCGAACAAGGTAGAGAATGGTAAGAGATGAGATCAGAGAGAGATCTTGTTGGACTAGATCACACAGGGCCTTGTAAACCATGGCAAGGACTTTGGCTTTTACTCCAAGGAAGCTGGAAAGCCAAGGGATATTCTTAAGGAGAGACATGTCATGATCTGTCTATGGCTGCTGTGTGAAGAACAGACTGCCTGGGGCGCCTGGGTGGCTCAGTTGGTTAAGCGACTGCCTTCGGTTCAGGTCATGATCCTGGAGTCCCTGGATCGAGTCCTGCATCGGGCTCCCTGCTCGGCAGGGAGCCTGCTTCTTCCTCTGACCCTCCCCCCTCTCATGTGCTCTATCTCTCTCATTCTCTCTGTCTCAAATAAATAAATAAAATCTTTAAAAAAAAAAAAAAAAGAACAGACTGCCTGGAAACAAAGGTGGAAGGAGAGAGTCCATGTAGTTGACGTGAATGACAAGAGTGGTTTCAACTGGAGTTGTAGCCATGGTGATAATTAGAATTACATAATCCAGAATTATTAGATATGGATATATTTTGAAGAAAAAGTTGAGACTCTTTGTTGTTGGTTATATGTAGTTATAAAGAAAAGAGAAAACTCAATTTTGCCTTCAGTGTTTTGATTAGAGCACCTGGAAACAATGGAATTGCCATTTTCAATGATGTGGAACCATAAGAGGGAAAGATACAGGGAAGGTCAAAACTCAGTTGTAAAATATATCAAAGATGCCTCTTAGTTTAAATGTGGCTGGAGATGTTAAATAAGCAGCTTGAATATATTAATTTAGAGTTTAGGAGTGTGGTTTGGCTTTGAGATATAAGTGAGGAATCTTTCAGGAGGTTAAGAGTATTTGAAGTCATGAATTTTTATGAAAACATTTAGGGGTTGGATGTAGATCAACATGCCAAGATTACAAGGGCAGAGCCCTGGGCATGGTAACATTGCATACAGTGATACAAGAGGGAGAGAAAGAATGATTGCAGAAGTTATTTCTTTGAGCAGACAACAGTAGATGGCCTCCAGTGAATGAGTGCAACACATGAGTTTAGATAAGAGCATGGACAGTTCACTCGTTCTAACAAGGGAGAAGGCAGAGTATACTATCTGGGTGTAAGAGTTTTGCCTGAGTTGGTATAATATGGACAGAGAACTTTTTTTCTAGTATAAAATATTATCTTTTTATGCATAATAATTAGGAAAATAATAGGCGCCTATTTTTTGACAGGGACAGGGAGGAAATAGAAAGAGAGATAAAGCTTCCTCTTTAAGTGGAGAGGGATGGGCCGTGGCTAGAAGCTAAGGGGGAGGGCCACAGGGAAGAAACCAGGATGAGGGGTGTACCACTGCCAAAAAGTAGGAAGGCTGAGTGCACATATCTTGTTTAGGTAGTACTTTAAAACTTAAAAACAGCTCAACATTCTCCCCCTAAAAGTCAAACGTCTAAAAGGGTTTCAAGATCATCATATATTTGTTTAAGGTTGTCATTTCATAACAAACAGACAGTAAACTATACACCTATGAAATTAGATTAGAAATTTTATATTTTATTATTAAATATTATGGATGATCATGTATGAATCTACCCCGTCCTCATTTGTAAGTCAAAGAAAAGAAGTATGGCTTCCTGAAGAGGACATATGTCTTTGGAAATATCATACCCATATTAGAGTGGAATTATTAACACTACACGCCAAACAAAAATATTGATTACTATTTCTTATTGATAAGAATACAAATAATTTATTGAGAAGCCTGTGAAAGATTTTAAGTGTAACAAGACAGAAATGTCCAAACACATTTAACTAATGAGGCTAAATAATCAATCTTAACAAGACTAATCCAAGTTAACAAGCTGTGCAATTTTAACATATTCTGCTTGAATATATTAAACTTTATTTATGCGTTGGTAAGACTGTCTTTGTGGACATTCCCTTTAACTGAACCCAAATTACACAGCATTATATACTGAAGAGCATTTTCAGAGGAAAAAATTTTTAAAAATGCTTGATAATTTATGAAAAGAAATACAATTTGAAATAAAATGAGATCACATTTGAGTTAAAAATTGGCAAAAATTACAAACACTGATTTTATTCTGTATTGGAGAGAGTATGGATTTATTCATAGTACTCAATTATTCTTGGATAGAGTTTAAATTGACACAATTTTTGAAGAGCAATGTGACAATATATGTTAAAATTTTAAATGTGTCATGAACTTACTTGCTAGGAATTTATTCAAACAAAACTCTCTTACAAGTGTGCAAAGATGAGTATTCAAATATATGCAGTGAAGCATTATTTGTACCAGGGAACATTGGAAATAGCTTAAATATGTATCAATATAGGCTTTATTAAGTTATGATGCATCCTATTACCTCGAGACAACAGTTAAAGAACATTTATTAATTCAGAAAGAAGTCCAACATATGCAGTTGTATTTTCCATTTAAGATACAGAAGAACATTGGGTATGCTGGCGCAGACTGCCTTGAGAGCAGGCAACATGGGCAGTAAAAATGATAGGGAATTTTCAGTGCAAGAGTAAAATCAACTAAGAAACTCTGACCTATAGGGAACAAACAAAGGGTTGCTGGAGGGGAGGTGGGTGAGGGGATGGGGTAACTGGGTGATGAACATTAAGGAGGGCATGTGATGTAATGAGCACTCGGTATTAAATGCAAATGATGAATCACTGACCTCTACCTCTGAAGCTAATAATATGGTATATGCTAATTAACTGAATTTAAATAAAATACATTAAAAAAATAAAATCAACTGAAAGTCAGTCTGCTTTTTATTATTACCATGAGCTGGCAGTTTAAACAGTATCAGTCAAAAAATACGCTTCCCCTTTGAGGAAGGTTAGTCCCTTTGTACACTATGACCCCTGCTGTTGATGAACTACTGCAGAAGGTGAGAGGAATGAAACGTAAGAAGGGGGAGGGCAGGAAGAGGAAGAGAGAATATGAACAAGTAGTAAATTTGGGAGTGGCTGCATATGTTTCAAATGTGGAATCTTAATGTAAGCTTTTGCTCTATTTTGAAGAGTCTTATATGCCATATTATGGGTTTGGCAAACAGTGATCTATGGGCCAAATCTGGACTGTTGATTGCCTTTGTAAATAAAGTTTTATTGGAAACATGGCTACAGTCAATCTTTTATGCATGGCTATGGCTGTTTTCACCCGACAAGGACAGAATTGAGTAGTTGCAACAGAAGCTGTAAGACGCAAAATCCTAAAATATTAACTATCTAATCATTTATAGAAAAAGTTTATGGGCTTCTGCTATCTGCTATAAGCAATGGAATATTTTAATTATATTTGAGAACAACTATTTCTTATTGGGTTGAATTACCTTACTCAATTGTTGAATTATACTTTAATGGCTATTTTGGTCACTAGCATTTTCTATCATATTTAATGAAAGTCATTGATTAATTCCAAGTTTTCGTATTTTAGCATTTTTGAGTGACTTAAAAGCAATCTGTGGGAAAGTTAGCAGCCTTTCAACTAAACAATTGAGACTTTTCTATTCAGTAAGTTGTCCTTGTTTACAAAGCCATGTTTGAGTGCTTGGGGCTTTCATCTCCTGATTCTTTAGAAGTAATATAAAATGTAAAAGTAAAATAAAAAGTAATTTACTGCTGCCCCTTTCCATAAATATACATAGAATTCATGATGACCAGGGTGCTTACTAGTTTTGGAGAGTGCAAAACTCTTACCTGTCTTACCTGTCCCTGCAATACAGTGCTCATTAAGTTCTAGAAACAGAACTACCATGTTTACTAAAAAAATACATGACTAATTTAAATTACAGGATCTTCCTGAAATCCCAAGTGATTTACAGAAGACCACATTTGTAACACATAGTTTAGGTTGTGCAGTTGCTTTAAAAGTCTATTATTTTTTATGAACTGCTCCCCCTCCCGCCTCAATGTTTCAAAGGTATCTCACAACGTATTTCTTAACAGAAAGTCTATCAGAAAGAGACATTTGTAAACTTTAATTACTTTAATTGGGTATTTTCTTCTGATCTCACATTGAAGTGTTTGTTGAATAGACGGATAGGAAACCAAAGCTCCCTGAGTACAAAGAAAAGGAGATTGCTGTTGCGTGGTAGCATCATCTTTGCAGAGAAGACCAAGCCTCTGGAGTTTTACCAAATCTGCCTCAGAGTTAGGCTTGTTGAATCCCAATCTACTTTATTCATTAGAGATGCATTTTATTATTTGATTTTAAAAATGGTATATTACAGAACTGGTCATTTTTTTTCCCTTTAAAATGATCGTCTTCGGGCGCCTGGGTGGCTCAGTTGGTTAAACGACTGCCTTTGGCTCAGGTCATGATCCTGGAGTCCCGGGATCGAGTCCCGCATCGGGCTCCCTGCTCAGTGGGAAGCCTGCTTCTCCCTCTGACCCTCCCCCCTCTCATGTGCTCTCTCTCTCTCTCATTCTCTCTGTCTCAAATAAATAAATAAAATCTTTAAAAAAAAATAAAATAAAATGATCGTCTTCTTCTAATTCATTTATTTTACCACTAACTATTAAGCATTTAGCATGCACGAGGCTCATTTCTAACCACAGAGGAATAGTAAACTAGACTAAATCTTTGTCTCCAGAGAAGCTTATGTTCTACATTCAAATGTAGATGTTCTTGTTAGTTTTCTCCCTCCCTCCCTCCCTTTCTTCCTCCCCTGTTCATATCTTCAAATATTACAATGTCTAAGCTAACCCTTTTACTAGGGGATTCTGAGGAAAATGGCAGCCTGAATGTTTTTCAGTTCTCCACCTCTCAATTGTTTCTTTGTTTTTTCTTTTTTTAAAGATTTGATTTATTTGACAGAGAGAGAGACAGCGAGAGAGGGTACACAAGCAGGGGGAGTGGGAGAGGGAAAGGGAGAAGCATCCTTCCCACTGAGCAGGGAGCCCAATGCGGGGCTTGATCCCAGGACACTGGGATCATGACCTGAGCCAAAGGCAGATGCTTAACAACTGAGCCACCCAGGAGCCCCTCAATTGTTTCTTTGTTGAAGGAGACAGCAAGGATGCTCTGCCACTGGGAGGGGCTCAGCCTTACAGACCAGCGAATTAATTCCCCAGAGGGAAGGTAGAGCCTACCTACCTGTGCAGAGTCCTGGGAGAGTTGGCTGTGTCTTGCTGACCTTTAGGACTTGCAGAAAACTTGAACGTGAGAGAGAACTGCCTCTTAAGCTTAAGAACATCTGGACAGATGCTCAGTAGTTGACATCTGTCTGTAGTTTTGTTGTACACACCTTTTTAGTATTGTTTCAAAATTAAATACCCCAGTAGAAGATGTATGGAGAAAAAAGAAATAAGAATAGCAACACCATGGGATAAGGTATTATGAAGCAGCAAGCACATATATATAAAATATATGCTTCAAAGAGTACATGTAAAGAAATAAACTAGCACATGCAAGGTGTTGTTGAGAGGAGCTATCTGTAGAGTAATCAGGCATATATATGATTTGAGAAGGCACACTGGAAAAAAACTGAATGTGAATGAGATTTAGAGAGATTGGTTTAATGAGGAATTGTGTTTAGCTGAACAGACCTTAAAAAGATAATAATTTTAATGGAGCTATACTAAATTTCATGAAAAAAGTTTGTTTTATACATGCATCTCAAACTTGGACAAAATTGTGGTGTCAGCATTTACCAGAAACTTTCCTTCTTTAGACTCAGAATTAAAATAATTTCAACATATTTTCTTCATTTAAAATTTTTGATTCAAATTATGTTCTTCATACTTTTTATAATACAAATCCACGGGAAAAGATTTAACTCTTATAAACCACATATGCATATATGTAATGGTGATGTCACATAGAGTCTAAACAAATTCGTATTTTCTTGTACACTCACAAAACAAGGAGAATTGATCATTGTCTTGGAAATGTCCACCAAATAATAGAATTTACTCTGGGGACTTTAGAAATAGGTCAATCTAATGAAAAAGAAAAGACACATTGAAATGCAGAACATGTTCTTCTTGAAAAGATTGATGTATTAAATATTTATGCAAACACATTAAATTGGCAAGTGTATGAAAACATTATTACATATTTATCACCTTCACATCTCATCATTTTGAAAAGAACTTCTTTCCTATAAAACTAAAATGGATGACTATAAGTTTTCCAAAGTCACTTTTTTCAAACTTCATAATGTAGAATAGTTTGTTTTTCAGATTTATATTAATTCTCATAAATAACAAAATTAATGCTGAAACTAGAAAAGACTAATAATTTATTCAAGATAGGAGCAGTCAAGTTCTGTTTCATCATTAGCCTTTCTCCACAAACCTGAGCTGGAGCCTCCTAATATGAAAGATGCTCCCTAAGAGTGAATATTCACTGTGAGAAATAAATGAGCTCTTTTAGGTCACAGAGTCATTTAGCCAGCAACTGGTTCTGTGGCAAAAGCCAAATGTTATAAGGGAATTAATGCATTTCTAAAGTACCTAACTTCTCCTAGAGGGTAATAAATCCTGATGGAGTCCAAAATTTTATGGTCTTTGGAAAGTGTTATTTAAATTAAAATTTAAATTGACTACACTTCTCATTAAAAGCCAGAAAGTTGAAATGATTTTATATAGGCTCTAAAAGTATTCCTGTTTAATATAAACTGCCTTATTATGATGATACGGTGTTCTGTATTCAAAGCTCTCTTTCTGCCTCTTCACTCCTACTTTTTATTCCTGCTGAGCTCCTTTCTCTGTCTCTTATGACCTTTCCTTACCTCATTGTTGTTTTGATTTTTACAATACTTCCATTTACTATTTCACTCCTGAATCATACTACCTTTTCATCTCTCCGCCCATCTCCAGAAGCTTCTGTTACTTTTCTGTTCTCTTCTGCTTGCCTCTCTTTCCTTTTTCATCTTTTCCTCCCCTCTTTGATGTTTCAAAGACCAGGATTTTAATTCATTACTCTTCCTCGTGTGGAGTCCTCACGATCTCTCTGTGCTTTGATTGTTCACGGTATCAGTCCTGCAGTGGGGTACCACATCGTTGGTGTTGACTCTATTGAACTGAACTTGACTCTTCCTACCATACGCCATAGTAAGAAAAATCCCAAACATAACATGGGAAGAGATGGAGGGGGAAGAGAGGGGACGAGAAGGTCAGAGCTGGGGCCGCAAGTGGTTGGTTTTGAAAGAAACTTGGAATTTAACTCTGGCTGAAATTGACCTTGACCTCGCCTTCTGCGTGTGGCTGTTCTGTACTCCTACTGCCCTGAGCAGTTCTGCGGTCATGTCTACTTGACTGTCTAAATACACTCCCTGGATCTGGTGCCTTGCTATGGAAGGTCCCCTGCCTCCTCCAGGGCCCTGCAGGTTGTCGGGTTTTTGTTTCCCTGCTCACTACTCATTGCTGTCCCTATGCTCCTGCTGAATTCTGGGGTCCTTCTTTGTTTCTCCCCTTCCCTGTCCTGCTCTCTCCCTGCCCTACTTCTCCATGGTACCCGAGACAAACCCTGCTCAGTCCCCATAGCACCATTCTTTTAAGAGAACACTTTCACTAAAGAAGGAGGGATGAAGGATAGAGATTAAGCTAGAGAACAGCACAGCATAGATAATAACATCACAGTGAAACCAAGTTATTTAGTTTGACGGCTTCTTGGTCATACCCACCTCAGTCCTGCGGGCTACTCTGTGCCAGATTATTTTCTATTTGGAGAACTTCCCCCACATCCTCCTTGTCTCCCCATGCAGGTGCCCCCAAGCATGTTCTCCCAGGATCAGGAGAATATTCTATGTTCTTGCTACTTGATTACACAGGGTGATTTACTTCATTTTGTCTAACCACTCTGGATTAGCTCCCCATGGCTGCTATAATAACGTCATAAACTGTGAGGCTTAAAGCAACAGAACTTTATTCTCTCGCAGTTCTTGAGACCAGAAGTTAGAAATCAGGGTGTCAGCAAGGCCACGCTCCCTCCAAGGCGCCGGGGGAAATGCCTTGCCTTGCCTCTTCCGAGCTTCCGATGGTTCTGGGCGGTTCTTGGTTTGTGGCTGCATCACTGCATCTTTGTCTCCTTCGTCATGCTGCCTTCTCTTCTCTGTGTCTTTTCTTCTGTCTCTTATATAAAGGAAACTGTCATCGGTTATAGGACCCGTAGGTGATCTGGGATGATGAACTCATCTCAGGATTCTTAACTTAATTACATCGGCAAAGATGCTTTGTCTGAACAAGGGAACATTCACAGGTTCCAGGAATTAAGACACGGTCTTATTTTTTTGGTGGGCATGGGGAGGCCCTGTCATTCATCCGGATGCACAGGCTGGACCTGAGCAAACTCCCTGTTTCCTTAACTTCCACGATGAGAGGCAGGCAATGAAAGTATTTTCCCAATTTAGTTTAAAGGACAAAAATGATTCTGTCCCCCCAGAATAATTCTAGGTCTTTTAGAGCAAATTACAGTTAGCTTTTAAGTGATATTTTTCTTCTCATTAAAAGACCCAACCCATTATAAATGGTTGAAGTAATGTAACATTTTAAATATGGGAAAATTAGGGACGCCTGGCTGGATCCATCAGTTAAGCGTCTGCCTTCGGCTCAGGCTCTCATCTCAGGGTCCTGGGATGGAGCCCCGCTTCAGACTCTGTGCTCAGTGGGGAGTCTGCTTCTCCCTCAACCCCTTCCCTCCCCACCCCCCCATTCACGTTCTTGCTCTCTCTCAAATAAATAAATAAAATCTTTAAAAATAAATAAGGGAAAATTACAACAGAAACTTAAATACAAATCTGTACATATTTACATGAATGCCTTTATGTCTTTTTGTATATATGTGAATATGTAAAAATACATATTTGTAATCATGATGGATTTACAACTGTCTATACTGTGCTTAGTCTTAATATCTAATAAACCCTGTTTAATATTTTAACATATTATTTAAATTTATGATTTTTTTTGTTTTTTAGTGTATTTAAGAAATGCAGTGCTTTGTCATTGTAGAAAACACAAACTTAAAGAAAAAATTAATTGCCTGATTCTACCAGACCAAAAAAAAAAAAAAAAAAACCAGTTTGGGGCCATATCCTTAATTTTTCTCCTGTGATTATGTCCATATGTATATGTGAATCTATATTCCTGTAACTACATCCACATTTATTTCTAGTTTTGATTATAACAAATCTTGAACCATACTGTATTGTTCTATACTTGACTTTTTCATTTCTCCAATTAATATTATGTTGCACTTTTCATTTTCCATTATTTTATACTAGGGTCATTATTCTATATATTATATATGTCTGTGTAGTGCATCATTGTTTTGATGTTCTATAAATTATTATCATTGGAGATTATTTTCACTATTAAAATGAGCACTGTTAATGAACATACTTTGTCATACATTGTTATAAATGTGTATCGTTATTTCTTCAGGATTAATTCTCAAAGATGAATCTGCTGGCTCATAAAATGTATATGCTGGGGTAGAGACTGCTAGTCATCTCCTAGATCTCTGTTCTCTGCTTCCTAAGAACCAGGAGGCTCCTTTCCCAGCCTCACCTACAGCTGGGGGTGGCCTCGTAACTGAGCTCCCTAGCCAGCGGCATAGAAGAGTGGGACTCATTTGTCCCATCTCTGGGCTAAGATCATTAACAACCAAATCTACTTCATCGCGGTCCTCTTTCCTCTGGGCTGCCAGAGAGGAAGAGGTCTGAAGGACAGAAGAAACCAGTGCCCCTTAGCCACCATGTGGAGGGAGCTACCCTTTGACTGAATAGGAACATTCATCTCAGGCGTTAGTAGAGTGAAAAATACTGGTTTTGAGCCATGACATATTTTAGGGTCTTTTAATAAATGCTGTTTTATGCTAAGTGATACACTTTTTAGAAGCATTGATACATTCTGTTAAAGTATATTTCTAAGAGTCTAAGCAGTGAGGATATCCCTGATACTTTTTCTTTTGTTTTTAAAAAATTTTTTATTTGAGTGTAGCTGACATACAATGTTACATTAGTTTCAGGTGTATAGCATAGTGATTTGGCAAGTATATATATGATGCTCTGCTCACCACACTACCATCCGTCACCATGGGACACTATTACAGTATCATTGACTGTGTTCCTTATACTGTGCCTTTTATCCCCATGACTTCCTCATTCCACCATGGGAAGCCTGTATCTCTCACTGCCCTTCACCCATGTTGCCCACCACACACTCCTTCCTGGCAACCATTAGTTTGTGCTTACAGGACTGATTCTGCTTTTTGTGTGTTTATTTGTGGGTTTTTGTTTGTTTTATATTCCACATATGCTTTCTAAACAAGACTACACTCAAATATTTACAGTCAATTTTGATATTTACTAGAAAAGGTCTGCTAATACTTTCTAGAGATTCTCCTACATTCATTCTTCCACATGACCATCTCAATCATGTTGCCAATTTTCCTAAAGTCTTAAGGGAGATGGTTAAGCCTGCAGCTGATGTAAAATTAGTAATTGTAGCATTCTTTCATCATTAAGCCTTATGTATATTTGTATACTTCTTTTTTTTTTTTTAAAGATTTTATGTATTTATTTGACAGAGAGAGATACCGAGATCAGGAACACAACCAGGGGGAGTGGGAGAGGGAGAAACAGGCTTCCCGCAGAGCAGGGAGCCCGATGTGGGGCTCGATCCTAGGACCCTGAGACCATGACCCGAGCCGAAGGCAGACACTTAACGACTGAGCCACCCAGGCGCTCCGATGCTAAACTTTATGTATACTTCTAATTATTTATTGTTATGTTACTGTTATAAACTAGTTTGTACGTAGATATTTCTAAAGTTAATTTATTTTCTGACAGGAATTTCTTGGAAATGTGGGCATTCAGAGAAATGGTAGCAATAAATCTACAGTTGTTCTACAGATCGTAGTTTGCTTCTCATAAAGAATCTGTACAGACCATCTTGTCAGAATAAGCTAGTTTGACCCCAAAGTCACTCTCATTATATTTTGATATTAACATTAGTTTTTTTCATTATAAAGGAAATAAGATATTACCTTAATTTTAATTTAATTGCATTTCTTCTCTGTCAAAATAGAAGTTTATATGAGCTTCTAATTCCTTTAATGTAAATTATTTATTCCTTTAATGTAAATTATTTATTATCTTTGTTCACTTATCTGTCAGGGTCTTGATTTGAATAAATTGTATATATTATAGGCAGGTCATCCTTCTAGTGATCTGTACTTAATTAAATTTTCTAAGATTTGTTTTTACCTAATTCAACAATCCATCAGAAATTAGATTGACTGTGGACTGTGTGGACTGTGTATCTAGATTAATTTTTCCACAAATTCTAATGAATTTTTCTCATTTATTTATTAATGAATATTCTCTTCTCTGTAATTTCCAGATGTTGCCTATGTCAAATACAAATGTTTGTTAAAGCTTTTTTCAGACATTTTCACTATGTTCTATTTATCTTCATACTTATTTTTGTTCTAGTAGCATACTGTTTTGATTATCACTGTTTTAAAATGTGACTTGATATTTGATTGGGTTGGCAGTCCTGCCTCACAGTTTTTCTACTAAAAATATTTTTGATAATCTCTTTTTTCTTTTTTCTTTTTTTTTATTTAAAAAAATTTTTGTTAAATGGCAAGAAAATAATTGGGAACTATTTTATTTAGTGGGCATTGTACCAACTCCCCAGAACGACTTACGTAAAAGGTAATATTTTAAAATACTAATATTTTAAAAAATATTAGTCAATAGATCACTATTTCCATTATAGAAGAATCATAAAATTTCAAGGAGTATTTTGCTTAAAAACAGGTTTTTTTTTAACTGACACATAATTGACATTATATGTTTCAGATGTATGACTAATGATTTTATATTTGTACATATTGCAAAATGATCCCAGTAAGTCCAGTTAACATCCATCATCATACATAGTTAAAAATTATTTTTCTTGTGATAGAACTTTCAAGATCTGTTCTCCTTACTACTTTCAAATATGCAATATAGTATTATTAACTATGGTCCCTCCCCACGATTTACTCATTTTATAACTGGAAATTTGTACTTTTTTTTTTTTTAAAGATTTTATTTATTTGAGAGAGAGAGAATGAGAGAGAGAGCGAGTACATGAGAGGGGGGAGGGTCAGAGGGAGAAGCAGACCCCCTGCCAAGCAGGGAGCCTGATGCGGGACTCGATCCAGGGACTCCAGGATCATGACCTGAGCCGAAGGCAGTCGCTTAACCAACTGAGCCACTCAGGCGCCCTGGAAATTTGTACTTTTGACCCCTTCTCCCACCCCCCACCTCAAGCAACCACCAATCTGTTCTCTGTACCCATGAGCTTGATATTCTTTGTTTTGTTTTTGAAAAATAGGCATTTTTTAAATGAAAACTAAGAAACATGATTATTTATTGCTTAAAACAAAATTAAAACGAATAGTACTGTATGAAAGGCTCGCCTTTATTTTTAAATTCAAATATACATACACATTGTGGGATTTTGCCTTACTTGAAATATCACCAGATATATGCCCATCATCCCTGATAACTGTTTTGTCTTATATCCTGCATTTCCTTTAATATGGAAGTCCAGAAACCTTCAAGATTTGATACAATGTCTTACAAAGCTCAAGGGTTAACATGAAATGTTTGATATTGCAAGAAGTCAGGAAATGCAGCTTTTTTTTTTTTTTGAGGAGTGGAACTATATTTATATCTGGATGTTAATTAGATATTATGACTTATAACCAATATGGTCTAATTCATAATGAAAGAATTTTATGAAAAAATAAAGATTAAAATTTTCATTAAGACCTTTTTGTGTTGGCAGTTTGCCTGTGCAGTTGATTTGCATAAAGCATGATTAATGATAACTAAAGAAATAGTCTAACAGGCAGAAGATGAAAAATTATCCTAATGAAAGAACATTTTTTGGGGTAAGCATTTCAACCACAGAAACCCCTACTCACTGGAAGTTTGTGACATGACATAAGTATGTGAAATGGTAATAAGCTAAACCTATTAGCCAGTGTTCCTTGGTTTGATTTGTTTATCTCTGGCATGAGTTTTCTAAGACAAAGACTTGCAGTTGCGTTTCTTTCTAAAAACTGCCCAAAGTAACAGACCAATAACCAGTTCAGCACAATTTGACAGCACAAATGCAAACATTACTAACCAATTCATCTGTGAACAACTGAAAATGTGGAAATAAACATAGTAAACACCTATGTCTTCTGGTATATTTATTACTCAATTGCTAGTTTACATTCTCATGGACACATTTGAGAAGACCAGATCCATTTTATAACTCACACAGGACTTTTTTTTTTTTTTTAAGATTTTTGTTTATTTATTTGAAAGAGAACACAGTGGGAGAGTGAGAGGGAGAAGCAGACTTCCCGCTGAGCAGAGAGCCCGATGCGGGGCTCGATCCCAGGACCCTGAGATCATGACCTGAGCCGAAGGCAGACGATTCACCAACTGAGCCACCCAGGTGCCTTCACACAGGACTTTTTATGTGGCTTATGTTATGTAACTGCTTTCATATATCCTCCATATAATATAAGACACAAGAGCCCCAGATCATGTGATATGAATGATTAACATATGAGTTTATATTTGGAATACGAAATATAATAAATACTATTAATGCAAAATAATATTAATAAAATATGGAACTTATATGTGGAAGGAATGCATTGTAGAGCTCATTTGTTTCAATTATAGTTCTTGACACAATGTATAATGGTTCAATACAATCTTTATTCTGGTTGAGTGACTGGATTTTTTATAATTATGGGAAGAAAACTGTGACATATTTCACATTTTTTTAAGGTAATAAGGGTGGGCTTCATGGACATGAGACCTGTGTGGTCACACAGGTTCCCCACTGTGAACGGTCCCACACTTGGTTTAATGTTCTGGTATTAATAATGCCATAATACTAATAATATTTGAACAAGAGTTCTCTCCTTTTCATTGTGCTCTGGGCCCTGCAAATTATGGAGCTGTCCTGCCTGTAACCAAATACTGTTTCCAAGACTCTCTTGTATTAAGATTATCAGTTACCTTCAATCCAAAAACTTCAGTCCTCTGCGAAAATATATGATTTATTATTCCTTCTCTCCTTTCTTATCCTTAAGGTTCACAAACAGAAATTATCAAGGGTGAGACTGGCTTGGTTTTCTACTGGTCTTATGACTTTTAATTTATTTTATTTTCTTGGTGAAATATAATTTTTTTTACAGTTTTTTATTTAAACTCCAGTTAGGGACACCTGGGTGGCTCAGTCTATTAAGAGTCTGCCTTCGGCTCAGGTCATGATCTCAGGGTCCTGGGATCGGGTCCCGCATCAGGCTCCCTGCTCAGTAGGGAGTCTGCTTCTCCCTCTCCTTCTATCCCTCTGTGCCCTCTCTCTCTCAAATAAATAAAATCTTTTAAAAAATAAATAAATAAACTCCAGTTAGTTAACACACAGTGTAATATTGGTTTCAGGTGTACAATTTAGCGATTCCACACTTACATACAACACCGGGTGCTCATCACAAGAAGTGCAGTCTTTAATCCCCATCACTTATTTTAGATTACAACTCTTGCAGTTTTTTCCTTTTAGAAACTGCGTGAATGCTGTTGCAACCGCAAGCCATTTTACATAATCTCATATTAACCCCCCAAACAGAAAAAAATGCAGTCAGTACTCTTATAGAGTTCACCTAGATTTAGTGACCATTACCATTTTACACCATTTGCTTTGTCTGTATATTCATACAGGCACATACATTTTTCTTATGAATTATTTGAAAATAAGTCACAGACATTTTGTCATTTCACCCTGAAATGATTCAGCTTGTGTGTCCTAAAAACATTCTCCTGTATAACCTGGGTACCATCCAAGATATTTTAACTTGATACAATAATATTATCTGATATGATTCCAATGGAAATTTCTCTAATTATTCTGGAGTATCTTTTACAGATTTTTTAAAACCTAGCATCCAGTCCAGAATAATGCATTACATTTGGTTCTCATGCTTCTAATTTAGCAAAAACGTCTGTATTTGCTATTTTTCCTCCAGAGGATTTCAAGCTTGATGAAAGCAGGAACCGCTGTGGCTTATCCTTCTTTGATCCTCCAAGGAGGCTGAGTGATGTAGGATAAAAGGCAATGTGGCGTGAAGAGTCTAGACTTAGCGTCATGTGCATGAATCCCAGCTCTACCACTTCATTCTGTGACCTTAAATATTCTCTTTAAATTTTCTGAGCTTCACTCTCCTTCTCTCTCTAAAAAAAAAAAAAAAAAAAAAAAATAGCCATATTACCCACATTAAAGCAATTGTTATAGAGATGAAATGATTGAATGAATGTAAAGTACCTGGCCTGTGGGTGGCACTCCCACCAATATTTTCTCTTTCCATCCTTCCCTCAATTTGTGCTGATAGTGAGTTTTGGCTATTTTTTTTTTCAATATGCAGAGTGAGAATGAGAGGAAGAAAAAAAGGGAACTGTTCTGTCTGCTGGTCTTAAAAATCTTTTTGTCTAGTATCATCTCCAAAGTGGTAAGAATAGATTTTATAGCATTTCAGGTGTACTGAGATTCATTTTAAATTTGAAGGGTACACACAATAAGGTTGTATTTTAAAAGTGTGGCCCCTGGAAATCAGAAAGAAAAAAGTTTAGAAAAGGCACCTTATGTTTAAATAAATGGTTCCTGTCCTTGAATATGACATGGCAAAATTTCAGAAAAAGCTGGAAAAGGGTCTCAGCTACAGTGAATTGCCCTACCATCCTTCCAGACTCTTCTGGGATTCTGAGTGTCAACAGACATGATGATCACATTTCTTGGCATTTGCTGGCAGCAAGGTTCTCTTCTCTCCCCACTGCTTTGTCAAACCGGACCATCGTTCTGGAACTAGGGAAATGAGAACACCCAAATGCTAAGGAAACAGCAGGGACTATTTGGATTCCGTCATCTGAATCTTTCTCTACCTCCTGGGCTTCTGGGACTCTTCCTCGAGGAGGAGGAGGAGGAGGAGGAGGAGGAGTGTGGGATGAACGGGACTGGGGACTTTACAGTGGGACATTTATGGATAGGTCTTACTCAATTGGTTATGAGTTTCAGGATTACTGTGGAATGCTATGTCTTTCTTTTGATGACTCGGGGCAACAACAGTATCCGTGGTTTCTCCATGCTGTAGTTTTCATTAGTCCAAGCTACTGAACTGACACTTTCTTTTATGAATCTCAGTACACCTCAGGACACTTCACTTATCTGAAGGCATATCTTGGTAATACTTTTTAAATAAATCTGTGGGGTCAGTTTGATTTCTTATCATTTGACCTGTATTCTCATAATTCATGGGATAAATTTAGACTCTCTGACTTACTGGTGTCTTTTTGCAAAATTAGTTATAGAATCTAACTAAGTCTGAAGGAAGCTTCCCCTAATTTGTTTTTTTGACTGATTAAGTAATCATCCCTGTATTTGTTATTTGATCTGCTAGGAGGCAGTCCTGAAAACAGTACACCTTCTTCTTCAGGGACTACAGGATCCTTTACTTAGTCACAACCCACTTTGTAACCCTGTAGGGTTCATTTTAAGCGGGAGCATATCACAATCATAAGGATTTTAAAGATGCTGCTAAGGAAAGAATGCTCTCTTTCTCTCTCTTCACTTCCTTTCCTCCCTCCCTCCTTCCCTTCTAATCTTTCCCTCTTTCTTTTTTTGGTATGCTTTAAGCACAAATAGAACTTCACATCTGAACGTTTGTATTTACTCTGAGGTTTACCACTGCAAAAATGCTAAAGGTCTTCATCTGTTTACCGTGACTTCCTATGCCTTGCGGGTAAACTATGCCTGCAAGAAACTAGTTTGAAACAGTTATCCTTAGTAGACAATGTCACTAACAGTTAAGACCTAGGAAAAAAGAGACTGATAAAGGAGGTCTATGTAGTTGGGGCACCTTGGAATCAGGCACTCGGTGATTCTCAAACTTCTCATTGGAGCCCTTCAGTGAGCTTGGCCCGGCCATGGGTCGGCCAGTTCCCTGGGGTTGTGGTTGGAGTTAGAATCACGTACTGATTAGAGGCAAATACAAAGAATAACTAGCTGTATTTGGAGACATGAGCTGAGTTAGATATTAACTGGTTGAAAAATGTTGTTTTTCTCTTTTTTAAATTTCAAAACCTTAAACCTCTATTAAGCTAAATATTGAGGTAAAGTGCAACAGACCTATAAAAGTGAAAAAAGACCAGTATGAGAGAAGCAATGCAATTAGCAAACCAAATAAGATAATTTAGAATGAAAGAAGTTAGTCGGAGGCATGTTTTGGAAACAAAAAGCTATATTACAATTTGTACTTTCTGAAGACTTTCTCAAAAAGTGTTTTGCTTGAAGAGTTTGTTTTAAAGATTTTATAGCTTTTCATAGTTCTATTACCATGATAATTTATTTTAATGAAAGACAGTCACAATGTATCTGTAGTCTCTTTCACATACACATACAATGAAACCAGGAAATGCAGAGCTGCTTTCCTTTCTGGCTCTGCGGTGGTCCGGGTCAACATGGCGCCAGCGCCTGGGTCCTGGGTTTCTGGGCTGCTAGCTTGGTCTGGCCACAGCGGGGACAGCCTGTGCTGAGTGGCGTCCACCGGGAGGAGGGCTCAGCTCCCAGGAGGAAGTCCCTCACCTGCTTCATCCTTCTTCTCGGGCTGGGGTTGAGCATGATGAACGCTTCCCTGAAGAGCAGGGGACATCCACGTTCATCACCTCACCTCCCTTTTCACATCAGGTCCAGCCCCTTGGCTGGGGAGATGGTAACCATATTCTATTCCTAACCCTCATGTGAATCCACTTCCCAATGGCGATGAAGGTGAATACAGAGAACCAGGGACTGCCGCCCAGGCATAGAGACCACAGCACGGGTCTGCGCACGGATCAGAAAAGCGCAGGGGACTGTAAGCTCGCCGGTTTTACTTGTATCAAATCATGAGCAGTGTACTGATCTTCCATCCGTTTGCTTGTGGCAAAAGAATGGCCTAAATAAATGACTAACTAGCTAACTTAGTCACAGGAGAGGAAACCCCAAGAAACAAACAAAAAACCCACCAGAGAGCCAGGCAGTGGGAGACTAGCTCTCTTTCCAATTTGTGTGACTTGCCTATTTTTAAGCTTCCCGGAGCCCTGGTATCTTCATCTGTAAAATAAGCGTGTTAATTTTTAAAATATACTTTAAAGATTGATTCTTGTAACCTACATTGAGGCAGTGAGCGTCATATGATGAATAATATTTGCCCCCAGGATCCAACTTTGTTTCCCTTCCCTTACTAATCTCCAAAGGTAATCACCAAGCTGACTTCCAACATCATAAATTAGTTTTTGCTAGTTTTTGAATTTATATAAATAGTGCTGAATGTTAGGTACTTCTTTGGTTTGGCTGCTTTTGTTCAACTGGATGTTCATGAAATTCATTCATTTTCTTTTTTGTAGCAGCTTGCTTAATTTTACTCCTATATTATATTCCACTGTATGAATGTACCACAATTTTTATCTATTCCACTGTTGATGAACATTTGGGTTGTTTCCTTTTGGGAGCTATACTGAATAATTCTTCAGTGAACATCCTTGATTGTGTATTTTTGGTGATATATGTGTATGTGCCATGGAATTGCTAGTCATAAATTATATGAACACTCAACTCTAGGAGATGTTACCAACAGTTTTCTAGAGTTGTTATATTAATTTCAACATATAATATATTCAAGTTACACTTATTCCTTAGCCTTACCAATTCTTGGTACTGGGAGTCTCCTTAATTTTAGCCATTTGGGTGGGCGTGTCCTAGTATCTCATTGGAATCTTCATTATACAACTCAAAGAATATTTACAAACAAATTTGCACACACATAATCACTTCCCAGATCAAGATGGGATTGGCAAGACTCTAGAAGGCTCTTCGTATCCATTCTCAGTGAATATACTCTGCCCAAGAAACAACCACTATCTAACTTCCACGGTAGACTACTTCTGCCTGTTCCTGAAGTTTATGTAAAAGGAATCAATTTCTAGTCACTTGTCTCTCAATTCATTTGCTCATTTTTTATGTCTGTAATATTAATCAGTGTTATTATACTCAGTGTTGAATTTTAGTCATTCTGGAGGGTGTATAGTGATATGTCATTGCTGTTTTAATTTGAATTGCTCTGATGAATAATTATATTGACCATTTTTTATGTTTATTGACTATATCAATACCTTTCTTGGTGTAGTGTCTCTGAAGTCCCTCTCTTACTTTCTAATTCTTTATTATTGATTTATATGAGTTCTTTATATATTGTAGATGGGAATTCTTTATTGTGTCTCTGTATTGTCTATATCTTCTCCCATTTGTCTTTCACTCATAATATGGTGCTCTTGTTGAAAATTCTCATAGTCTAGAAAAAAATACATTCTATTAGTTGCCAATATTTAAATACTAGATTTTATATAAAAATACGGGTTTCGTATTTCTTTTAAAATACTACAAGGATTCTGCAGCATCCTGCTTGAGGATTTCATATACCTAAGGCTCTATAGGAACTGCCCATATGAGATGCCCACCATGGTCCCTGTTGTTTTCTGCACCAGAAAAGCCTGAGTTCTGCTAACCAGACCTCTTTTGGCTTGATAGACTTAATAAGTGTGAGGGATAACAAATGTCTTTTGAGGGTCCCATCCTTAAGAATGCCAAATCTCTGGCCACCAAATAATAAATACTTTAGTGCAATTAAGTCCATAGGTTCTACAATAGTTAGCTTTTCAAGAATCAGAATACAATGCATGGAATTTGGGAGAAGCTAAGAATTCAAATAGTGTTTAATAATAGTGGCATTATTTTAGTTTAAGTAGAAGAATTAGTGGAATTTGACCAAATGTGTCTTAGACCTAAAGAAACAAAAATATTGCAACCAAATTTCAGAATTTCACATGTATGTGTGTGTGTACACACACAATATATTACTATGGAAATAACTGTGGTAATTAGCAGGTTAAAATAGAAAACACTTATTCATTTACTTCCCACATACCAATTAAGAGCTTCTGTATTCGCCAGGTATTTAAGTGTTAGAACCACAGAACGGACAAAATAGAGGAGTTCTCTGCTTTCATAGCTGTCATTCAAAAATGAGAAATAATCAAAATGTAGATACACAATAAAATATTAAAGTATATAAAAGCTTAACATGTTAAAAATAGGTTCTTATAGTAATCAAAACAGTGTGGTATTGGTGAAAGGATAGACAAATAGAATCAGTGGAACAGACTAGAAAACCCAGAAATAGACCCATGCAAAAACAGCCAACCAATCTTTGACAAAGGAGAAAAAATAATTCAGTTCTTTTCAACAACTGGTGCTGGAACAACTGGACTTCGACATGCAAAAAAGAAAAAAAATGAATCTAGACAAAGACCTTACATCTTCCACAAAAACTAGCTTAAGATGGGTCATGGACCTAAATGTAAAGTCTAAAACCATAACACTCTTGGAAGATAACACGGAGGAAAATCTAGGTGACTTCAAGTTTGGTGGTGACTTTTTAGGTACAACACTGAAAGCACAATCCATGAAAGAAAAAAATAATAAATTGGACAATATTAAAATTAAAACCTTCTGCTCTGCCAAAGACACTGGTAAGAAATGACAAGAAAAGCCACATATTGGGAGAAAACATTTGCAAACATATATCTGATAATGGAGTGGTATCCAAAGTATACAAAGAGCTCTTAAAATTCAACAAAAAGAAAGTAAGTAACCCAATTAAAAAATGGGCAAATGATGTGAACAGACACCTAACCAAAGAAAATATGCAGATGGCAAAGAAGCGTATGAAAAGACGTTCCATCATATGTCATTAGAGAGTTACAAATTAAAACAATAGTGAGATGCCACTACACACCTATTAGAATGGCTAAAAAGACAAAACACTTGACCACACCAGATGAGGTGAGGACATGGAGCACCAGAAACCATCATCCATTGTTGGCGGCGATGCTAGATGGTGGAACAGTCTGGAAGTGGTTTGGCAGTTTCTTACAAAATTGAATATAAGATCCAGTGGTTGCATTCCTTGGTATTTATCCAAAGGAGTGGAAAAGTTTTGTCCACACAAAAACCTGCTCATGAATGTTTATGGCAGCTTTATTCATAATTGCCCAAACTTGGAAGCCACCAAGATGTCCTTCAACCAGTGAATGGAGCAACAAACTGCGGCACATCTCTACAATGTGTGTTAGTTTCCTGAAGCTGCTATCACAGCGCAGGTGGGGTTGCTTCAACAACAAGAATTGTCACGCAGTTCTGAAGCTAGAGGTGTCGAATCAAGATGTTGGCAGGATTGGTTCCTTCTGAGTGCCGTGAGGGAGAATCTGTTCCATGTCTCTCTCCTTGATGGTGGTGTGCTGGCGATCTTCTACATTCTTTGACCTGTGGAAGCATAATTCCAGTCTTCACGTGGCAATCTCCCTGTGCCTCTGTCTCTGTGTCTAAATTTTCCATTAAAAAAAAAAATAAGGGGAGGGGGGTGGGAGGATGGGTTAGCCTGGTGGTGGGTATTGAGGAGGGCACATTCTGCATGGAGCACTGGGTGTTGTGCACAAACAATGAATCATGGAACACTTCATCTCAAACTAATGATGTAATGTATGGGGATTAACATAAGAATAAAAAAAAAAAAGAAAAAAAAAATAAGAATGCAGTCATATTGTAGTAGGCCCACCCCAAGGATCTCATGTTAACTTGATCATCTGTGAAGACCCTTTTTCCACATAAGGTCACATTCACAGGGCATCAGGAGTTCAATATTTGAGGGGAGGGGTACCATTCAACTCAGAATATAATGGAATACTGTTAAAATATTCCATTATTCCAGCAATAAAAAGAAAGGAGGTATTAAGCCACTAAAAGACATGAAGGAAACCTAAATGTATATTTCTAAATGAAAGAAGCCAATCTGAAAAAGCTATATACCATATAATTCCAACTATATGACATTATTGAAAAGGCAAAAACAGGGAGAGAGTAAAAAGATCAGTGGTTTACCAGGGATTCAGGGGGATGGAAGGATGAATAAGGGGAGCACAGGTGATTTTTAGAGCAGTGAAACTATTCTGTATGACACTGTAATGGCAGATACACGTGTGCTATAGAATTAGAAATGCCATATAAATGACATTATGCATTTGTCAAAAACCCATAGGATACAGAGCACAAAGAGTGATCCCTAATGTAAACTATGGACTTTAGTTAATAATATTGTATCAATATTGGCTCATCAATTCTAACACATGTACCACAACAAAAAGAGGATGTTAATAATAGGAAAAACTATGTGTGTTCTGGGGTGCTCAGAGATATATGGGAATTCTCTATACTTTTTGCTCAAGTTTTCTGTAAGCCTAAAACTTCTCTAAAAATTAAATTCTATTAATATACTTGAAAAACCCCACCATTTTCTCTGGTAGAGAAATCCCAGATAGCTCCATTAGCTTGAGTAGTCAGGAAGGGCCTCTCTGAGCACCATGAGGAGCAGGGGGAGATAGGCACACAGTAGAAGAAAATGAGCAGGGACTGGAGTAAGCAGGGCTTTTTAAACAGAGTATCATTTGGATTTTATTCTGGGTATGATAGGGTTTAATAGGAAAATGTTAGGATACGATCTATGTATCAAAAATATCACTCTGGGAGCACCTGGGTGGCTCAGTTGCTTAAGCGCTGACTCTTGATTTCTGCTGAGGTCGTGATCTCAGGTCTTGAGTTCGAGCCCTAGGTCAGCTCTGCGCTAGGTGTGGAGCCTCTTGAGATTCTCTCTCTCTCTCAAAGTAAAATATATATAAATATCACTCTAGCTGTTGGATGTAGAGAATATATTACATATGGGGGCAACACTGAGAGCAGGGTGATTGGTTAGGAGGATACTGCAGGAGTCCAGGCTGGAGGTGATGATGGTTTGGACTAAGGTTGGACAGTCGATGTGGAAGTAAGGGGATCGACTTGGGATGTGTTTGAGAAAGGTAATGGAAGAGAGGATTTCTCACTGTCAATCATCTGTGACATAGCCATGAATCTGGAAATATGTGGAAATGTCAAATTGGCTATAGGCTGAAATCCATGCCCTTTGCCATTCACATCTCCTTCCATGGAATGAAAACTTATCAGATCAAATATTACTTTAATATAAATGGACCTTGCAAAATTGCACATGATGTTTGCTTTTCATAATGTTTGTGGTAATAGAATTTGACCTGTATCTAAGATTCATTTAATATAGGCTTAAAGTGTTTTGCTTTCCTTTCACTTTCTCTGAAAATTTTTAATTACTGAAGTTAGAAAGAAAGTGTCTCCTTTAGCAAAGAGAGAAGTTAATACAACTGAGCAACTCTGTATCTATAGCAACTCTGCAAATAAAAACACTTATGTTTCTGTTAGTTAGATTGGGTACACCATATCTGAAATATAAGCCAGCAATGATGGGGAATTATTGAATATGATGAAATCACACAGATAGATATCAATCACAACTTGTCAAGGAGAAGAAAGGAGTTGTTTTTGTTATTGTTGTATATTTTAAAAACTATTTTTAAAATTGGCTGAGAATAACAAATGTGTCAGTTTTTGCCTTGATGTTTTAAGACGGATGACAAGAATTAGAAAGCAAAGGATACCATAACTGACTTAAAATATGGCAAATTAACAGAAGAACTGGTATCATTTTAAAGAAGAAAGGCCACAAACTAAATTATTTTAAAGAAATTTAGAAAAATTACTACAGTCTTTGAAACATTACCATAAAGAAGGATTACTTTGTTTCCTATGGGGAAACTCAGATGCACATAGGATAATAGTCAAATGAACAAGAATGTCATACTTTGAATAAATGTAATACTTTGAATAAGAAAATAATGCAATAGGATCATATATGTGAATTGTATACTTTTTGATTACTTGTCAGTTATTTCATTTTAGAAGAATATACCTTATTCTTAATAATTAGGCATTATTAGGAATTACATTTGCCTAATGAAGAAGGGATAGTATCCTTGGAGCTGTTAGTCACAGCATGTGACATATTGATTTTTCTAGTCCATTCGAGGGTGCTTACACTTAGGTCCTCAATGCTTACTTACATTTATGAAGAGTGAAATAGTCTAGACTGAGCTTCACTATCTTCTTTTAAAAATTCTATTTCATTCATTTTTTTGGCAAAGTTTTTTTCTGATTTTGAAATTTCAGGGCTTGCAAAGACCTTGTTTTCTTTGTATAGAATGTATCTAATGTCTGTGCATGGGTAATACTTACTCTCAGCTTAAGGAAACATTTTGCAGTTCTAAGTTCAATAAACATGACATTGTTAACCATGTCAGTCTTAACAGAAAGGAAAACATGGACGTGTTGTATCTATTGTCACTGCTCTATAATTTTTTATTTCAGAAGTTCTTACCAACAAAATAAACAATCCTACAAGATTTACATCGCACCATGTCAGTTTCAGTAATTTTCAATTCAAAGTTTGCAAGGAATTGGCATTTTGCCTTATAGAAACACTTCTAAAGAGACTATCTGAAACCTTTAGAGTGAGAAATACATCTATGTGTTTAATAAAATATTAAGGATATAAACTATTGGAATCATGGAAACAAAAAGTCAGGTCTTTATTGGGTAGTTACAAAAATTATATTAATCGGATTTTTTTTTTTTCGTAAGAGTTTTATGAGTTGCCTGAATAGGAAAAACTGAATTATCTGTTTTCTTTGACCTGTTTCTGTCATTTGTGAAAGGTCCTCAGGGTCAACCGGGATGCCAGTGGAGCATTGTGGGAGACAGAAGAGGAAGGAACTGGGGAGGCGACAGGGAGCACTAGCTTTAACCTTGCATTAAGTCCAGTGGTAAGGCAAGAGGGGAAGGAGGCCACCCTTCCTCTTCTTCCCAGCACAGCACTGGGACCAGAGGGACCGCAGAAACCCGCTAAGTCAGCGCAGCGCACGCTGTCTCCTGACTCCGGAAAGGCTTCCTTCTCTTTTCAGAAGACATTTCTGCACAGGTCATTTATTCTCAGTGCAGCTCGCTCCCTGGTGGATTTATTTACGGTAAATGATCTAACGTCGGTTAAGAAGCACCGTTGAGGGGTGACTGTTGAGGGTCGTGGAGACACAAACGTCCTATACAAAGCCCAAATATCTGCCTCTTTAAAGGTACCGAAAGACTTGGAAGTGACCGTTTCTAATTCTGGACACACACACACACACACACACACGTATGCATGCTTCGCTTCGATTCCTTGTGTAAGTTTCGATCTAAAACTTCTTTCCTCCTGCATCCATTACCTATCATCGCGCATCTAACCCGTCTGCCTTATTTGGGGCTGCACAGCTCGTCCGTACAGCCGGCTGGGGAGCTGTTGCTTCTGCGAACGCCGCCCGCAGCCGGAGCGCTGAAAAATGCTGAAGGCGAGCAGGCAGCGAAAGAGTGCAGAAAACGCTCTCCTCCTGCTCGTCTCCTCCACCGCCGCCCTCCCCAGTCGCCCCGGGCCCCCGCCCCTAAACCCGGCGCCAAGTTGGCCCGGAGACGGGGCAGAGGGACCAGGGGGCCGGGGCGGCGGGTGGCAGGATGCCGGCGCGGCGCGTCCCGCAGCCGCCAGAGCCTCCGGCCGCCGCCGCCGCCGCCGCTGTCACCTCCTCGCCCGGCCGCCCGGCGCGCCCGTCGCCTCCAGCCGACGGCTCGGAGCGGGGGCGCTAGCCGCTCCCGCTCACAGGTCGCCGCGTCCCCAACTCCCGGTCCTCACCCCAGCCCGCGCGCTACCTCCTGCGCCCCCACCCCCGCCACTGCAGCGGGCGCAGCGGTGTGGCGCTCCCCAGGACCGCCCGCCACTCTCCGGGGCACGCCGCCGCCGCTGCTGCCCGGCGCCGCAGCCCACAGCCCGCGGCCCAGCCCGCGGACGCCCCCGGCCAGGCGACGGGGACCCGCGCCTGAGCATCCCGGGGCGTGCGCTGGGTGCGAAAGCGGGGGGGGGGGGGCGGGAGGAAAGGGGGCGGAGGAGTTCCTGATTCCCCGGCGGCCCCAGGAAGTTGTCCTTAAAAAAAAAAAAAAATTATATCGCCGGCCCGCGGTTGAGCAGCCCCCTCGTCAGAGCAGCATGTGGACTGGCTCGCCGGGTCCCCTAAGTGCTGTGTGGCTGCCGCCGCCGCCGCCGCCGCCGCCGCCAGAGCTGCCGCTGCCGGCCGCAGGGGCCCCGCGCGGGGCGAGGAGCGGGGTCGCGCGGCCGCCGCGTCCCCTGCTTGCTGCTGGCCGCTTCTTCTCGGGAGGTGGCAGTCACTGCTGCTGCTGAGAAACCAGCCCGCATTTCCACGGCTGGTCGTCTGGTGAGGAGTTGAGACTCTGCGCCTCCTGCTTGGACCCACATGGCTTGTTACCTGGTCATCAGTTCGAGACATCTCAGCAATGGGCACTACCGGGGCATTAAAGGAGTCTTCAGAGGGCCCCTCTGCAAGAACGGATCTCCCTCTCCGGTAACCTGCGCGCACGCACACACACACACACACACAGACACACACACGCGCGCGCCCAAAAGCAAGATAAAAAGAGATACTGTCCTGGTACAATGAGTGGGTGGTGGTGGAGATCTACCTTACCCATGAGTATATTGTGTCTGTTTTTACATTTTATTGACAGGCTGTTACACACTGAGGGGTGTGTGTTTACATGTGTATGTTCAACACAGTCCTTAGCATCTGTAGTGCTGTGGGGGCAAATATTTACCGAATGCAGTTAACTGCAGGGCTGGGAGGGTAGCTTCTGTGTGCTATGTCAAGTTACGAATCTGCTGATTTGGGCAGTGTAGAAAGTTTGAGTGGCACTTTATAACCATGCTTTGTGAAGTCATCAGTTGGGATGAGTTAAATAATGCTGCTGTTACTTTATAAGAAAAAAAACTTCTTAAAGATTTTGCATCGAGGTACTGACGGACGGAAAGGTGTGGGATGCCAGCACTTGATTAAATCTCATGCTTAACTGTGTAGGTTCTTTAAGGAACACGGAAGAGTCCTTTGTGGAAATATGAAGTGGATAGCTTGTGGTATTTGGTACAAATGTATTTACATGCAATTGGAGTGATCACTCAACTTAGTGCACTATTCAATTTAGTTTACTATTTGATTTATTCAAGTATTTTTTTTTGTAAAATAATTTTGACCAGACTCTAGGACTTTGATATATTATTAATTTATTAATTGGCACATGCTATAGACTGTTTTACGGATTCAAATGTATTTCAAAAAAATGTCAATGCATATTAGGAAAAAAGTTTTGGATTATTAACAAGTTTTCTGGTTTAATTGAAAAACCAGTATTTTAAGTCTGGATGATATAAAGAAGGAAAACTTAAGTTGCCTGATTTTTATCTATTTATTTTTTGCACTTTTCATCATGGTTTAATGCTTCATTAGCCTGAATTATTCAAAAGTGCAATATATCTTTAAAACTTTTGATTAAGTGTTATATGTGATTTGCATGAGAAATTTAAAATCAGAAAGTCCAAGTACCCAGAGATATCACTAGGACTCCTAATTTGACAAACTAGTGCCTCACATATTTTTAAGCACTGTGAATGTGGGTCGTGGCAATCCCTCCCACCCCCTCAACTGCATGGTACTGAAGCAGAAGTGTTAGAATGGAATATACTGTTTATATTGACACTTACAATTAAACTCCTAGGGTTAGAGGGGTCTTGGAGAGTTTTAGTTGAAGAAAGCCCACACTCAATCCTTCTGAGCAGCTGGTCTGAATCCTTTCTATTTTTAAAGATTCTCGGGATTGGAGTTTCTGCAGTCTCAGCAAACCACCTTAATGTTTAAGAATGCACAGTGTCAGAATCTTCCTTATAGCAAACTTAAATCTATCAAGTTTTTCTTTGAGCTCATTTCGTCTTGAAAACCTAGAATGTTCCACTTTTCTCCAAAGTATTAGTGTTCAACGCTTTGATAATCTCTGTGGCTATGTTCCAAAACCCTCTCTTTGGTTATGGAAATCTGAACTGGGTAGTGTGTTATAGCTTATATGCCTTAATAGTTCACAGGATAAAGGAAGAATTACTTCATAGTTCTTATATCGTTCAGTTCTACTTAAGTTTGTTAGAATAGGGAATTAATCTTCCAAAATCTAAAGGGCTTGTAGAGGAAATTTCTGTCACATGGTCAGAAGGGGTCCTTCCTTCTCCACTGTGGTCACTCATCTCCCAGAAGCCTGATGGATGCCCCAGGGACGGACACATGAATGTGGTTATGACAAGACAGCCCAAAACCAACATGTCTCTGCTGGCTGGCCAGGTGCTCACACCCCCAGGACACTATTCCTATTCACTGCTGGGCTCATTTTTATAAAATACTAATTCATTTTCTTTTATCTAGGTGCTACACTTTGACTCATGGGATTGTTCTCTCCAGTATTTTCACATTTGATTATACTTAAATTACATTTTCATCATTCAAAAAATAGCCAAGTTAGTCTGTACACGGACTTCCTACACCTGATTTATTTTGTCTTCGTTTACATTTTACTATGGAATTTGAATGACTTTTTCAAGGTTTCAGTAGTTTCTCATATGAGCTAGGCAGTGTGTGAAAAATTGATGTTCATTCATTCTCTGTCACAGGCAGGTTTTTGAGACAAGTCATTGCCTTCACATTATATGACACTCAGTCTTTCTTCCTAAATTAAAATAGGTCACTACCTTCTGAGCCCTAGACCCTTGAGCATTTAAGTAAGTCTCCTACTATAGATGAGTGTATGTTTGCCTTCTTTATTAATGAGTTATGAAGCACAAAGCTAAAAACTGGGGTTATGCCTCATTTCTTTTTTTATATTGAGCAATACACACCCCCCATTACTTTCAGGTTGACAGACATTTATTGATTTTTTTCATCAACATAAATATTAAACTCACAGATCCATAAGATAGGGTCATTTATTTTTTCTTAAAACACATATCTACTCTGACAATACATTTTTATTATTTTTTTTTCCAAATTTGTGCCCAGAATGTCTCAAACTAAACTCTACATCATTGATTTGGATTATTTCCACTCACTGAGACTCAGTTTATCTGGGACTCTGGACTGGGATACAGTCATTAGTTGATTTAACTCACTCTTACTAAGGTCTGCAATACTTCAACTTTGGTTCTTACTCTTTTAATCCAAGTGTCCTTTCTATTTTAATCCATACTTTCCTTTTTAATAGAGCTGTTTAAAAGTAGCACATAACACAATTATCAAATGAGACTATTTTGTAACTTTTTTACAGAAAGGAGAAAAGCCACAATTAATTTTTGATGTAAGGAGAGTTTCTTCTGACAGATCAGAAGAAATTATCCTTACTATCAGAAGAAATTATCCTTACATTATATATATATAATATATGCATATATAGAGAATATATATATATATAGTCTTCTGATATCAATCTAGATAATATGAATTTAGCATTTCAATGTCTTCTGGATGTAATTCTGCACTTATATATTTAAAGTAGTTATATACATTTGTCTTGTTCAAATCACATGCCTGTAGAATCTAGACACGTGATAAATTAAACTGACAGCACAAGGGAAATGATTATATTTATATACATTTTTATTTCAAAGGATTTCATTTAGAAAACATTGAATCTTTGCATGGAGTTCTTATAATAGATACTTAGTGGGATACTTGAGAAATAAATAAAGCATTTTACCCCCAAACAATTTTTGCAGATCAGCAAACTGGAAATCCTGGAGTGAAATTCAGCTCATATCTTCAAAGTGAACACATGCAAATGTCTTGTCTGTTGCATCTCTTTTCTTTTGGAGACTTGATATGAAAAAAAAATAGCATACTGCTCTTCATCCTAATTAGAATGTGAATAATTGATGAGATAGTTTATGTTACTTTAAATCCAGGGATAGGTTAAAGAAAAGAAAAGAAAAATGACAGAGTTTGTACACCATTGAGTATTACATAGTACTAATTTTAGAAAGTAAATTGGCACCCTCTCACATTTTAGGATATTTATCCCCCACCCTATCACAACTCTGAAATAAAATGACTGAATGATGACTTTAAAAATCCACATGATATACACATACACATGTATTCATATTTGTCAATACCCACACATAGGCATACAGATACAATGTTATCAGCACTCAAACCTAAGAAGTCACCTGTGTGTTACATTGTGAAGTCTTTTACCATCAAATATGCTAACCGTAAAACTTTGTTATTATAATTGAAGTATTCATAAGAAAACAGTCTATAAGTGAATTCATTTTTTGTGTGTGTGTGGACTTCTAAGTTCTTCTATCACCATGTTTGAGTTCAATAAAACAAATAATATCCTCTACATAGTGCCAAAAATATGTTTGAATTTATTCATAGTTATTTTTTGTAATAACAAATATTGCCTCAAATTTAGATTCAAGTATGGTTTGTTACTTAATTTGTGTGTGGTTAATAGTATGACTATCATCCAGGTTACCAACTGATGAAATATTAATAATAATCAGAGTTGTGTATTTTATCCGTGATGCACATTTAGCTTATTACCACTCTTTTGAAGCTTACATAGAGCGGTACTTCTTAAGAAGTGCTTATTCCTGAAAGTACCATAGTTATATGTCTACAATTATCTGTTTCTGGAGACGCCTATTGTCTTCCCCTAAAACTTTGGATATGAAGGAAATTTGGGGGATTTTCATCTGAGCAACAGATCAGGGTCCCTGGATTTTGTTGTTGCTTGTATTTTGTTCTGGTTAGTGATCTCATTATAAATTATACATCTGACTAAATTGCCTAATGGAAGGAGGTGGCATACAAAGAAACCAGCATTTTAAATGGACTAAAAAATCATATAAAGTTCTCTTTTAAAAATTGAAAATGCATATGTATAAATGAAAGAAGTTCTAGAAACAAATTACCTTGAAGGTACATCTCTTGGGAGAACTCCTTACGTGAAGCAATGAGTGCAGACCCAACCTTGTTGTTTCTTCTAATGCCTATACTCTTCTGTTGTGTGTTTTCATTATGTTTACTAAGTAAATGTTAAACACATCTAAAAATGCTCTCAAACTGATGCACTTTTCATGTGCCAAATATAATTATGAAGATGTAGTCTGCCATAGAGAAGTCACCTATGTCCTCTTTTGGAATTCATGAGTAGGCTAATACTGACTTTCATACTGAAACTTGTAGATATTTACAATAAAGACGATTCAGGTATGATTCTTATAATACATGTTTTCTTTGTTATGACAAATATTGTATTAAGCAAACTCCTTTCTTCTCACTGCCTTTTCAACCTTTTCATCCTTTTCATAAGGATGCCACTCAGGCTTTTGTACTGGCCACCTTTGACAATGATTCATGGAATCATTGAAAGTAGTCATTTTGTTCGTTTGTATGTCTAACATTTGGATGTCTTCTTTGGAAAAATGAGAAAAAAAAGAATCAAATGAGTATTTAAGTGGTATAGTTTGTGACTTTTATTAGATTATACTACATTTATTTCACGATTAAATTTTGATAGATCAAATCCTCTGATTTGTTTCTTTTAGACATACAGTTAAGATAACCTCTATCTTAAATTTCTGCTCCATAATTTGGAAACAAAATTAAAATAAAACATATTGGCATCATGTAGATTAAATGAGGATGGTATTTAACATATAACTTGATCATTTGTAGGTGAAAGAGTAGCTAGGAGATCTTTGTTGTATAATGTATATGCACTATGATACATATTTTTCATGTGATAAGTATTAACAGAGCTTGAAATATCAGTAGGTTTTAGGCTGTATTGGGAGCAAGGAGCAGGAAGAGTAATATATATTTCAAATAACTCTATGAAGTGCATTTCAGTGTGAATTTGGTTTGTTCAAAATACACATTGTCAGAATAATTCTTTAGTATATACGTACATAGTTGGTAGAAAATAATTTGAATCAAAATTGAAGTAAAAATGCTACTTTGCTGGAAAATATCTTGGTTTTAACAAGTACCGTTTTTCAGGTAATCCTTATAAAAGGAGAGGTGACAGCCTTTGGTAGATAGGTTTTGTGAGTCAGGTTTACTTAGTGGATAAGGTGTGGAGAGAGAAATTAAATATTTGATGTATTTTCATGACAAAGTGTAGTTATGATGATGATAGGAATATACCAATCACCAAGTTCCACAGAGTCCCTTGCGTTGGAAGTGCTTACTGAACTTGAGAAGAAATTCTGGAAAGATAAGTCATATTATACCTTAGACAATATTCTCACTTGTAACTAAGACCTTGCTGGCTTACTGAAGACAAAAAATGCAAAAGAGTGTTACATAGCATATGAAATGAAAAAGGGCTCTTAGAAATATTTACTCATGTATGAGGTTACGTTTCCGGTGATAGCATGCATTGAACTAGTCCCTTCTTTCATTCAAACTTGATACCTAAAATCTCAACATGTACTTCCGAAAAACTGATACTATCCTTTTCCTCACAGATAAAGAGAACTATTAGAGTTAGCTATTTCTTTCTTTCTTTCCTTCCTTGGCTGGTAGGAAACTCAGAGACAAATCTGTGGCTTAACAAAGCTGTGGGGAATCAATGTTGGCATCCAAAACAGCATGCTATCCCCACCCCTGCTCATCTCTTATTCCCAGTTCAGCTTTTATCTTAATTTCATTTTCCATGGCTCTCATTCTTTTAAATTTATATTTTATTGTTTCAATGTATAAAGTTTCAGATGACTTAGTTCTGTTGTGAACTTGCAAGTCAGGCTATAAATAAATAATAAAATATAGACTATCTAAATATAAGGATGCCACTCAGGCTTTTGTACTGGCCACCTTTGACAATGATTCATGGAATCATTGAAAGTAGTCATTTTGTTCGTTTGTAGCAAGTATAATTAGGGCTGCCAATTTTTTGCTTTGACAATTGGCAAATCTCTTTTGGCAAATTTTACTTCACTTTAGTGTGGGTGTGGGAAGCAGGATATAGTTTATTTTGAAACGGATACTGCCAGTTTGTTTTTTTTTCTAAGCAATCTTTTCCCTCCCCATTATTCCTCTTGCCATTGATCCTTATTCCTTTCGTTAACATGATGATTAGGTGTTTTTCGGTATCTTTTTTGGCTTATGTGTAAATGTTGGCATGTATGTCTAACTCCAGAGGTACAGACCCCCTGCAAATGGTGAGAACCACCCCATTCTGTCTGCTTCCCAACCGAAGTGTACAAGTTCCTTCTCAGTTCACCGTCCACATTTAACGTTCATCTCTAGCTCAGAATTTAGAGCTTCCCCCATATCTCCATTCAGAACCTACCTACCAGTGTTCTTCCCCTGCCCACCTTCCCACAGCTATTACTCAGCACTTCACTTGTCCCATCAACCTCCTGAGCAACAAATCCAGTCAGTGCCTCCCCACACACACATATGTCCTTTCCAGATCTCTCTCCATTTTGCAACGAATAATTATATTCCCTAACATTTTTCTTGGCAAGCAAAGGCTAGATGCGTTTCCTCTTTGTGAATGAAATAAATATCATATTCTAACCAGAAAATAACCCCTGGACCCCTCCTTTTTTTTTTTTTTTTGAATGAGGAAGGAAGGGATGGAGGCTCTCCTTAAGTCTGTCCCTTCCTATTAATTTGCTTCATTTAAACATGAAGTCAAGAGATGCCCTGGTGGCCATATTAATTACATTCACATTATCTTTAAAATGTTCAGAGTCCCTGGATGGTATCTAAGAGTTTTCATGATCCAGCCCCTATCTACGTCTTTTGTTTTAACTCTCTTTTTCCACCTGATCCTATGCTGTAGCCAGACCAAACGACTCAGAGTTCTTGACTATGATGGGTGTTTCCAGACCTTTATTCCATTGTACATGCTGTTCCCTCTGGCACAAATCCTCTTTTGGCCTTCATTGTTTGCATCATGTTTTATATATTCTTTCTGACCTAACTGAAGAGTTGGGTCCTCATGCGAGTTGACCGTGAGTTCTCTATCATGAGTCAGACACTTCTCTTCTAGGCTGCCATCACATCCATTGCTTACCTTGATTATTACTGAACTGGAGTTTTTTCTTGGTCTCCATGTCAGTCATGGGATGTGAGATCCTTGAGGTCATATCTGCTGTTATCCTTATATCCCCAGAACTGAGCACAGCTTTTGGTTCATTATTGATTTCAATAGGGAAGAAAAAGATTTTGGTAGAAATTTAATTGGCATAAATATGTTCCCTTTGGTCCTGCTGGTACCTCCATGAAGAAAACTTTTCCTTAGAGACTGTTTCCCCAAGTTAGTTCACCAGGATCTTTGAGAATGCACACTGTTCCACTGATGGATTAAGTGGTCACTGTTTTCATCGTAATGCTTCTTGCTTTAATATCTATCAGGGTCATTTGGTCAATTGCTTCAAGTATAATTTAATACTTCCTATTAACCCAAATTGCAGAGTGCTTTATTCCATGTAACCATTCAGAACATTTTTGTTAAAGGCCACAAGGGACTGAAGATTGGCTATGTATGAGTAGGTGAGTTAGTTAAGCCACATTTTTCATTGGCACATATTTAATTGCTTCTGAGAAATGAATTACAAGTTAGGAACTTGATTATTCCCTTCCTATTTAGGAGTGTATAATAAGGAGAAAAAAAACAGTGGTTCTTACACCTTTTCTTTCTTTCTCTGTCTCTCACTCTTCCTTCCTTTCTCCTTCCTTCCTTCCTTCCTCCCTCCGACCCACCCTCCCTCCCTCCCTCCCTTCCTTCCTTCCTTCTTGCCTGCCTGCCTTCCTGACTCCTCTGCCTTCCCCTCCTCCTCCTTCTCCTCTCTCCTTCTCTCTGTCATTTTTTCTTTCTTTGAGAGAGAGACAATAATTCCCTGATCAGTTGTCACCATAGCTCTCGAGAAAGCACCATCCTGGAGCAACTGTGGGTGGTTTTTGCATAATTGCCAATACTTTCCCATTGCTTGAACCTATTAGTCACACACATTCCAACAACGTTTTGTTAGCATTTGTTCTTTCTTGGATCAGTCAAGATGTGGCCACTGTCAATAAGAGAAGCTTGGACTTCTTCTAAACAAGGAATTTTAGCTAAAATAGCCAGCCCTCTAAGGTGGACATTCAGAGAGATAGTAATACTATCTGGGATGGGGAAATCAGGTTTATTGTATGGTCAGTTTCTTAATACAAATAAACTTTTTTAACAGTTGTTAACAGATATTATTATTCATAGGATATAATATTGGAAGAGCCCTTAGCAATCTCATTAGGCTCCCATGATCTATTTTTAAAATATATCACTATGATAGACAATAACAACTCCCCGAAGATGTTCATGTTACAATCCTCAGAACCTTCAAATCTGTTACGCACATGGCAAAGGGGCTTTGCAGTTGTGACTAAATTAAGGATGTTGAGAAGATTGTCCTGAATTATGCAGGCGGGCCAAGTGTAACCGCAAGGGCCCTTATAAGAGGGAGGCAGAAGTGTCAGAGTCAGAGAGAGAGCTTTGAAGATGCTATGCTGCCAGCTTTAAAGACAGAGGAAGTGGTCACAAGTCAAGGAATGCAGGCAACCTCTTGAAGCTCAGCAAGGCAAGTAAACGGGTTCTCCCTGGAGCATCCAGAAAAGTCACAGCCCTGTTAGTATCTTGATTTTGGCCCAGTAAGACTTTTGACTTAATGGATTGAAAGATAATACATTTGTGTTCTTTGAAGCCAGTAACTTTGTGGTAATTTGTTAGAGCAGCCATAGGAAACAAATACAACCACTCTTAACATGGGTGAACATTTCCCGGGGTGGGAAGTCTCTGCTTACTAAAGTGACTGATCCTCTTGTGAGACTAATGTGGTTAATGCTGAGTCTCCTTCTGCCCCTACCCAGATATCTCTACCTCCCTCTTGCTTTTACTCACTGTTCCTCATTCTGCCCTTTGGAAAAAGAGGATAGATCTATGCCCGGGAAATGACATCCCTTCAACTATTCAGAGAGAGCTGGTGGATAGATTTTCACTGTTAAATCACGTGAAGGATTGAAAAATTTGTGAGAACTAATATTCCCTGTACATCACTTGCATTCTTCTCTTATACATTAATTGCATTTTCTGCAACTCAAAGTGCTTTATTTATTACACTTTTTAATGTAATACAAGTTTTGAAATATACTTGTAGTTTTTATATTCTTGAAAGATGGTAAACTCAGTAAAACATTATCGTACATTTAGAAAAATACTGTCCACACTTTCGACTACTTCCCCCAGATATTTCTCTTTTATACCGTATCCATCATCTTTATGGAAGATGGATTTAAGAACACAAAAACCAGATCATTTCAAAGGCACATCTTAAGGCTATCTTTCTTAATTTCTTTAGTCTTTGATTTAGACATCTGCAAATTCCTAAGGGGGGAAAGCATTACTTTTAAATAAAAAATGATGGGACCAATTGAAGTAATAATTATAATTTCATGAAATCCCCAACATTTTCTATGCTAGACATAGTGGTAGCTAAATGGAAAGTTATCTTTTAACTTTTTGTTAAGAGTAACATAATATGTAAATTGTCACAAATTATAAGCATGCAGCTTTTTAATGCCTCAGATGTAGATAGAGAACATAACAATTCCCTGAGAACCCCAGATATACCAAGGACCACCTAAGTACCACACCCAAAGGCAGTGAATGTCCTTACACCAGATTATAAACTGCCTTATTTTTTAAAATGATGTCAAAGTGAGTTTTAGTAAAGAATGCATATATTTGCAGCTCAGTTGCCGGCAAAGTGTTGAGTGAAGGCCCACTTTTTGGGTTGGGGTAGGTAATAAAAGAGTGTTTTAACTGCTTCATTTGTCTACTATGAATGATGGAAGCAAACTTGTTAACTATTTGAAACAAATGAACAAAAGGATGCTGATTAGGTAAGAATGAATGGATTTATGGTAATAAAACACATGGATTATATCCAGGGTGACATCTGTGAAGTATTTCATTATCTTTTCCTTAATATTACATGTTGAAATTCGAAGATCCGGCCATCGTGTAGATTTAGTAATCTCTTGCAAGTGGTTAGGAATGGCTCTGTTGAGTTTTCATTATTTGAGAGGAGATGTGAATTATGTATTTAGTGGTGAGATAACAATAAATGACTCAAGGAAAGAAACCTCTAGCTTGGACTTCTCATAAAAAATGAAATTTATGTGCAAATGATGTGTAAACTTTATTACAAAAGTTGTTATAATTTCACACACATGCACAAGGATGAAATACAAGTTTGTGTTACTAGGGAAACAGGATTATTGCCAAGAGGATTACAGATAATACCCAAACATTGCTTATTTATATTAATCAATCCTAATTTAAATGGATTTAAATATATTTAAAGAACTGACCATATATTTTCAATGAAATTTAGTGCTCATCTTCCAATATCCATATGCTATATGGTATGAGTTCAAGAGTTCTGTCTGTTGTTGCTAGAAAATCTTTGGAGACAGCCACTGATGATTTGTTTATCATCATAGAAGGGAGATTTGTGAAACTGTGTTATAAAAGAAAAGTAATAAAGACTAATAAACCTTCCTTATGTGTTCCTTCCAATAGTAGATCACTTTGCTGTGAATTTTTTATTTTTTTTTAAGTCATACTCAGTTCCATACTCTGGGATCACCAGGGTGTACTCCACCCTTGAAAGTGATAGAGAAAACCAGTTCTTCCCAGGGAACAGAACAGGTGAGAAACCATAACTAGTGAGAAATCATAACTGGCATAAAGATACTTATAGAAAGTGGCCTTAGGTGGATTTATGTAGTATATAAGCATCATTTAATCTGAAGATCTTGGAATTAGACCCAGTAGGCACTGACTGGAATACAATGTGTGATCTGCTTATGCGACAAAAATGTGGGCATTTGAAGTTTAAAATTCTTCCTTAAGTCATCAGTATAAGGCTAGCCCTAGGATTCAGTTTCTGATCTTGAGTGCTGTGCTCGGTGAAATGGGGAAAGAAACTGCAGCCTCCAAATATCACCTCCCTCCCTGTTGGGAAACAACTGACTAATGTTTGACCAGTGGTTTTCAGGTTGTTGTCTTATTTTTTAAGTGCTGATATATATGCTTTGTTCAAAGGAAATCCTAGGAGCAAGGCAAAATCGAGAGAAGCACAATTGCTTCTACTAAAGGTGGGGAGCAAGTGTTGGATGATTAAAGCCCCCTCCTTTTCCTCTGGATCTGGGCAAGGGAACTGGTGGGGGTGTAAGATGAGGCAGATAAGGGCTGACAAGGTAGAATCCTGTGCACCATGTAACAAGGAAATCATCTCAGGTAAGAATGTGACTTTTTTTTTACGTCTTTTTTTTTTCTTCTTTTAAAAATTTTTTATTGTTATGTTAATCACCATACATTACATCATTAGTTTTTGATGTAGTGTTCCATGATTCATTGTTTGTGCATAACATCCAGTGCTCCATGTAGAACGTACCCTCTTTAATACCCATCACCAGGCTAACCCATCCTCCCACCCCCCTGCCCTCTAGAACCCTCAGTTTGTTTTTCAGAGTCCATCGTCTCTCATGGTTCGTCTACCTCTCTAATTTCCCCCCCTTCATTCTTCCCCTCCTGCTACCTTCTTCTTCTTCTTTTTCTTTTTTTCTTAACATATAATGTATTATTTGTTTCAGAGGTACAGATCTGGAATTCAACAGTCTTGCACAATTCACAGCACTTACCATAGCACATACCCTCCCCAGTGTCTATCACCCAGCCGCTCCATCCCTCCCACCCCTCACCACTCCAGCAACCCTCAGTTTGTTTCCTGAGATTAAGAATTCCTCATATCAGTGAGGTCATATGATACATATCTTTCTCTGATTGACTTATTTTGCTCAGCATAACACCCTCCAGTTCCATCCATGTTGTTGCAAATGGCAAGCTCTCATTCCTTTTGATGGCTGCATAATATTCCATTGTATATATATACCACCTCTTCTTTATCCATTCATCTGTCGATGGACATCTTGACTCTTTCCATAGTTTGGCTATTGTGGACATTGCTGCTGTAAACATTGGGGTGCATGTACCCCTTCGGATCCCTACATTTGTATCTTTGGGGTAAATACCCAGTAGTGCAATTGCTGGTTTGTACGGTAGCTCTATTTTCAACTTTTTGAGGAACCTCCATACTGTTTTCCACAGTGGTTGCACCAGCTTGCATTCCCACCAACAGTGTAGGAGGGTTCACCTTTCTCCGCATCCTAGCCAACATCTGTCGTTTACTGACTTGTTAATTTTAGCCATTCTGACTGGTGTGAGGTGGTACCTCATTGAGGTTTTGATTTGGATTTCCCTGATGCCGAGTGATGTTGAGCACTTTTTCATGTGTCTGTTGGCCATTTGGATGTCTTCTTTGGAAAAATGTCTGTTCATGTCTTCTGCCCATTTCTTGACTGGATTATTTGTTCTTTGGGTGTTGAGTTTGATAAGTTCTTTATAGATTTTGGATACTAGCCCTTTATCTGATATGTCCTTTGCAAATATCTTCTCCCATTCTGTTGATTGTCTTTTGGTTTTGTGGACTGTTTCTTTTGCTGTGCAAAAGCTTTTTATCTTGATGAAGTCCCAATAGTTCATTTTTGCCCTTGCTTCCCTTGCCTTTGGCAATGTTTCTAGGAAAAAGTTGCTTTGGCTGAGGTCGAAGAGGTTGCTGCCTGTGTTCTCCTTTAGGATTTTGATGGACTGCTGTCTCACATTTAGGTCTTTCAACCATTTGGAGTCTATTTTTGTGTATGGTGTAAGGAAATGGTCCAGTTTCATTCTCTCTGCATGTGGCTATCCAATTTTCCCAACACCATTTGTTGAAGAGACTGTCTTTTTTCCATGGGACATTCTTTCCTGCTTTGTCAAAGATTAGTTGACCATAGAGTTGAGGGTCCATTTCTGGGTTCTCTATTCTATTCCATGATCTATGTGATCTATGTGCCAGTACCATACTGTCTTGATGATGACAGCTTTGTAATAGGGCTAGAAGTCCGGAATTGTGGTGCTGCCAGCTATGCTTTTCTTTTTCAACATTCCTCTGGCTATTCGGGGTCTTTTCTGGTTCCATACCAATTTTAGGATTATTCCATTTCTTTGAAAAAACTTGATGGTATTTTGATGGGGATTGCATTGAATGTGTAGATTGCTCTAGGTAACATTGACATCTTCACAATATTTGTTTTTCCAATCCATGAGCATGGAACGTTTTTCCATTTCTTTGTGTCTTCCTCAATTTATTTCATGAGTATTTTATAGTTTTCTGAGTACAGATTCTTTGCCTCTTTGGTTAGATTTATTCCTAGGTATCTTATGTTTTGGGTGCAATTGTAAATGGGATCGACTCCTTAATTTCTCTTTCTTCTGTCTTGTTGTTGGTGTATAGGAATGCCACTGACTTCTGTGCATTGATTTTATATCCTGCCACTTTATTGAATTCCTGTATGAGTTCTAGCAGTTTTGGGGTGGAGTCTTTTGGTTTTCCACAAAGTATCATATCATGTGCAAAGAGTGAGAGTTTGACTTCTTCTTTGCTGATTTGGATGCCTTTGATTTCTTTTTGTTGTCTGATTGCTGTGGCTAGGACTTCTAGTACTATGTTGAATAGCAATGGTGATAGTGGACATCCCTGCCGCGTTCTTGACCTTAGGGGGAAGCTCTCAGTTTTTCCCCATTGAGAATGATATTCGCTGTAGGTTTTTCATAGATGGCTTTTATGATATTGAGGTATGTACCCTCTATCCCTATACTCTGAAGACTTTTGATCAAGAAAGGATGCTGTACTTTGTCAAATGCTTTTTCTGCATCTATTGAGAAGATCATATGATTCTTGTTCTTTCTTTTGTTAATGTATTGTATCATGTTGATTGATTTGCGGATGTTGAACCAACCTTGCAGCCCAGGGATAAATCCCACTTGGTCATGGTGAATAATCCTTTTAATGTACTGTTGGATCCTATTGGCTAGTATTTTGGTGCGAATTTTTGCATCCATGTTCATCAAGGATATTGGTCTGTAATTCTTTTTGATGGGGTCTTTATCTGGTTTTGGGATTAAGGTAATGGTGGCCTCATAAAATGAGTTTGGAAGTTTTCCTTCTATTTCTATTTTTTGGAACAGTTTCAGAAGAATAGGTATTAATTCTTCTTGAAATGTTTGGTAGAATTCCCCTGGGAAGCCATCTGGCCCTGGGCTTTTGTTTGTTGGGAGATTTTTGATGACTGCTTCCATTTCCTTAGTGGTTATAGGTCTGTTCAGGTTTTCTATTTCTTCCTGGTCCAGTTTTGGTAGTTGATACATCTCTAGGAATGCATCCATTTCTTCCCGGTTATCTAATTTGCTGGCATATGGTTACTCATAATATGTTCTTATAATTGTTTGCATTTCTTTGGTGTTGGTTGTGATCTCTCCTCTTTCATTCATGACTTTGTTGATTTGGGTCATTTCTCTTTTCTTTTTGATAAGTCTGGCCAGGGGTTTATCAATCTTGTTAATTCTTTCAAAGAACCAGCTCCTAGTTTCATTCATCTGGTCTACTGTTCTTTTAGTTTCTATTTCATTGATTTCTGCTCTGATCTTTATTATTTCTCTTCTCCTGCTGGGTTTAGGCTTTATTTGCTGTTCTTTGTCAAGCTCCTTTAGGTGTAGGGTTAGGTTGTGTACTTGAGACCTTTCTTGTTTCTTGAGAAAGGCTTGTATTGCTATGTACTTTCCCCTTAGGACTGCCTTTGCTGTATCCCAAAGATTTTGAACAGTTGTGTTTTCATTTGCATTGGTTTCCATGAACTTTTTAAATTTTTCTTTGGTTTCCTGGTTGACCCATTCATTCTTCAGTAGGATGCTCTTTAGCCTCCATGTATTTGAGATCGTTCTGACTTTCCTCTTGTGATTGAGTTCTAGTTTCAAAGCATTGTGGTCTGAAAATAGGCAGGGAATGATCCCAATCTTTTGGTACTGGTTGAGAGCTGGTTTGTGACCTAGGATGTGATCTATTCTGGAGAATGTTCCATGGGCACTAGAGAAGAATGTGTATTCTGTTGCTTTAGGATGGAATGTTCTGAATATGTCTGTGGAGTCCATTTGGTCCAGTGTGTCATTTAAAGTCTTTATTTCCTTGTTGATCTTTTGCTTAGATGATCTGTCCATTTCAGTGAGGGGGGTGTTAAAATCCCCCACTATTATTGTATTGTTGCCAATGTGTTTCTTTGATTTTGTTATTAATTGCCTTATATAACTGGCTGCTCCCATGTTAGGGGCATAGATATTTACAATTGTTAGATCTTCTTGTTGGATAGAGCTTTAAGTAGGATATAGTGTCCTTCCTCATCTCTTATTACAGTCTTTGGTTTAAAATCTAATTTGTCTGATATAAGGATTGCCACCCCAGCTTTCTTTTGGTGTCCATTAGCATGGTAAATGGTTTTCCACCCCCTCACTTTCAATCTGGGGGTGTCTTTGAGTCTAAAATGAGTCTCTTGCAGACAGCATATCGATGGGTGTCATTTTTTATCCAATCTGATAGCCTGTGTCTTTTGATTGGGGCATTTAGCCCATTTACATACAGGGTAACTATTGAAAGATATGAATTTAGTGCCATTGTATTTCCTGTAAGGTGACTGTTACTGTATATTGTCTGTGTTCTTTTCTGGTCTATGTTGCTTTTAGGATCTCTCTTTGCTTAGAGGACCCCTTTCAATATTTCTTGTAGGGCTAGTTTCATGTTTGCAAATTCCTTTAGTTTTTGTTTGTCCTGGAAGCTTTTTATCTCTCCTTCTATTTTCAATGGCAGCCTAGCTGGATATAGTATTCTTGGCTGCATATTTTTCTCGTTTAGTGCTCTGAATATATCATGCCAGTCCTTTCTGGCCTGCCAGGTCTCTGTGGATAGGTCTGTTGCCAATCTAATTTTTCTACCATTGTAGGTTACATATCTCTTCTCCCGAGCTGCTTTCAGGATCTTCTCTTTGTCTCTGAGACTCATAAGTTTTACTATTAGATGTCAGGGTGTTGACCTATTTTTATTGATTTTGAGAGGGGTTCTCTGTGCTTCCTGGATTTTGATGCTCGTGTCCTTCCCCAAATTAGGGAAGTTCTCTGCTATAATTTGCTCCAATATACCTTCTGCCCCTCTCTCTCTTTCTTCTTCTTCTGGGATTCCAATTATTCTAATGTTGTTTCGTCTTATGGTATCACTTATCTCTCAAATTCTGCCCTCGTGACCCAGTAGTTGTTTATCTCTCTTTTTCTCAGCTTCTTTATTTTCCATCATTTGGTCTTCTATATTACTGATTCTCTCTTCTGCCTCATTTATCCTAGCAGTTGGTGCCCCCATTTTTGATTGCACCTCATTAATAGCCTTTTTGATTTCGACTTGGTTAGATTTTAGTTCTTTTATTTCTCCAGAAAGGGTTTCTCTAATAACTTCCATGCTTTTTTCAAGGCCAGCTAGTATCTTTAAAGTGGGGATTCTGAACTCTAGATCTGACATCGTACTAATGTCCTTATTGAGTAGCTCCCTGGCAGTCGGTACTACCTCTTGTTCTTTTTGTTGAGGTGATTTTTTCTGTCTTGTCATTTTGTCCAGAGGAGAGTATATTAATGAGAGGACAAAATGCTAGCAGAGTAACAACGTCCCCAGAAAATATACTCTAAACAAATCAGAAAAGACCTGAGCCAGGGGAAAAGAAAGGGAAAGAAAGAAAAAAGAAAAAGAAAAAAAGAAAAAGATAAAAACAAACAAAAACAGAACAAGACAAAAAAAAAAACAGAATATGATCAAATATGATCAGGCTGGTGCATAGATTAGTGCCACACCCTAGATTTTGGGTATATTGTGATCTGTTAGAAGAAAGTGCCTCCCAAAATTTTAAAGAAAGAAAAACTTATATATGTACAAAAATAAGGGTTGATATGATGAAGGGATGGAATATGACTGTAAAGATGAAAATTATAAAAAATTTTATAAAAGGAATCGATAAGAATTTCTTTGAAGAAAAAAAGAATTAAAAAAAAAAGGAAAAAAAGGGAAAGAATGTGATCAGGCAGGAGAGTAGAACAAAACCATACACTAGAGATTTAGGGTATATTTTGATCTGTTTGAAGAAACTATTTCAAAATTTTAAAGAGAGAACAACTTATATATATATATGCCAAAAATAAGGGTAACTACTATGAAGGGATAGAATATGACTCTAAAAATGAAAAATGAAAATTTTTTTAAAAAAGGGATTGATAAGATGTTGGTTGAAAAAGGGAAAAAGAAAAATTAAAAAAAAAAAAAGACAGTTAAAAAAAAATTAACTTTGAAAGACTAAAGAATCATGGTAAAAAAACCGTGGATTCTATGTGCATTATTCCTGTAGTGCTGGAGTTCTGCCGTTCTCATTGATTGGTAAACTTGGTCTTGGATGGCTGTTCTCACTGATCTTCTGGGGGAGGGGCCTGTTGCCGTGGTTCCCAAATGTCTTTGCCGGAGGCGGAATTGCCCCGCCCTTGCCGGTCCAGGCTAAGTAATCTGCTTGGGTTTGCTCTCAGGAGCCTTTGTTCCCTGCAAGCTAAAATGGCGGCCTCCCAATCTCTGCCCCAGAGGAGCCCTTAATTCGGGGCCCCACTCCTCAGTGAGCCTCCAAAAAAAAAATCACTCCCGTCTCCCAGTCTCCAGCCGCACTCCGTGCTCACCTGGCCTGTGACCAAGCGTTTCTATCTCTGGCACCCAACCCCGGGTGGAGTCTCCAAACCCAGCAGATCCCTGCGGTGCACTCCCGCACTGCTCCTCCCCGGGGAGGAAGGGGAGTCTCTCTGGATCTGCCGCTTGTTGGGTCCCTGCTGGAGGAGCAGTGGCCCAACTGTGCCATGGATCATGGTTTATGGCAACCCTGAGCTGAGAGCCCACTCAAGAATGTGACTTTTAATCTCATTACAGAATTAAATACTCTGGAGTAGACATGAGAACTTCTCATTACTTTCTGTGGGTTGTGCCAAATGAGGTAGGTAACCATGGCTTTTGTTTTTGTTACACACAAAACCAGAAATGACTTATAAACAAGAAAATAGAAGAGTACCAAATTTGAGTCATCATTAATTCAGTTACTAGTGGAGTAAATTCATTATAATTAGGCCCTTTCTTATAAGGAGAGAAAAACTGAGAAATAACTTCATAGATAAATACACAGGAATGATACGGTTTAAAGTTCACCCCAAATACTCCTCTTTGCTCTCTTAGGGTAATTTGGGGTGGTCTGGCCAAATGAGGGTTTTCCTGCTTTAAAGGTATATAACATTTCCATCAAGAAAACAAAGAAAATGGAAGTTTTAAAGAATGTTATATGCAAACAATGAATGATGGAACACTACATCGAAAACTAATGATGTACTGTATGGTGACTAACATAACATAAAAAAAAAAGAATGTTTTCAATCAATTATAGAAACTCCTGTTAAGGAAGTTTGATCAAAGGTATTAGAGACTATTAATATAATAACTTTGAAGACCCAACGCAATGATCACTTCTTTAGATCTCTGAAATGCATCTGTGCCCACTAAAAGATAAGTCCTTCCCAGTGCTGGTTGGTGACAAAAGTTGCATGTTTTTATATTTATTTCACATTTTAAGATATAAACTGTTTTGTGTATAGGGTTTTGTTGTGTTCTTTATGCCTGTATTTTGTCTTATTTTATGCATTTATCCCTCCTACCCCTGCAGGTTTAAGGTGGGAGCATGGACATTTTCCCTTCATGTATTCAGTGTAGAGGAGTAGCTAAGCCATGTTGATTTTAGACTTGAACTGACCCATCCTGGTTTGACCTCCCTCTCCAGCTCCAACTAATTGTGTGACTGCTCCACCACTTTGATGCCCAGCTTGCTCACTGGGAATATTACCGGTCTTCTAGGGCCATTGTAAAACGTGAGTGATCCAAAAAATACCACATGCTTAGCCCAGTGTCTGGCACTTAGTAAGTGCATGGTGAAAGGCAGTCGACAGTTACTCCAGAACAGTTGGCTTGTTCTGTCACAGACAGGTGTCCTTGACCCCTTCACATGTTCTCCACACTGACTGGGAACTTGGCACTTTAATGTCAACTTGTTGAAACCGTTGTTCTTTTGGATGACCCTGTCAGATTGCTCTTTACTAGAGTTGTGTCTTCTTGGGAAAGGAAGCATAGGCATGGAGGCCAGATAGCTTTGTGGTTAACACAGCTGTTGCAAATAGCAGCCCCATGTTTTCACAACTTTTGTAATGAAAATGCTCAGTGTGCCCTACTTTCCCGATGCAGCTTTAATTCATGACGGTGATACATTTTCCTATTGTTTTTATCAAAGCAAATCGAGTTAAGTAGATGAGTTGTTGTTATGATCTTGCTGCCTTGTGGAAGGAATTTTTTCCCCCTCTTTTCTATTAGGGATAGATATTTAATCTAAAGTTGCTGTCTCCATGCTGATAAGCATCCAGCCTCATTATTGTGTTTAAATATCTTTCTCTGCCTTTGGAAATTCTAATGAACCAATCAGGTGTTTTTTCGTCCATCACTTTCTCTTCCCATAAAAACCTACTACAGGAAAATAGTTGAAAGGAGGAAATACTATGTGACTAAGGATTGCGTGTGGTATACATGTGAGCAAATATTAAGGTCCGTGTGTAGATGCAAACTCTTAGACACATACATTCTGCTTTTGGCACACATAGAAAGTACTCAATCCATGTATATCATTGTTGCAGAAAGCATTTGTGTCAGTGTCTAGTCAGGATAACAGAAAACATTTGTAGCTTTTCAGAGGGTGTACAGTGCAAGGAATTCTTTACAAATGTGTTGAATAGCCTGTGGGAGAGAATAGGGGAAGGTGCTATTACCCAGGGATTAGTAATTGTAGGAAGCCACTCTAGCCCCTGGGGCTGGAGGAGCAAAGGGGAAATGGTATTCCCTAAACCCTGGAAACCTTACTCTGGTGGTCCTGTCGCTGCTTCTGAAAGCACCGAAGGGGTCTGCGCTGTGGGCATCTAAAAGTTTGCAGGCCCTCTCTCTGTGGGTCTCCCTGCTCACGTGGCTGGTGCCTGCCCTGGCTAGCGCCCAGGCCAGCCGTTGACTGGTGCCTGCTGCTACCGCCACCGGAACCTAGGAGTGTGAAGATGCCCAGGCAGCTTCAGGCAGAAGTGGAAGAAAGAAAATCGTGTCTTCTTTCCTTATTCTAACTTGCACTCTGCCACCAGTGCTTTCCACTGGCAGACTGAACCAGACACCGGTTGGCGAGGAGCTCTGTGGATACGCCACTGACACATCTCCAGCGAGTACAGGTGGCCCTCCAAGAGCACAGGTTTGAACTGCCTGGTCCACGTATACACAGATTTATTTGCTTTGCTAAATCCGGTACAGTGCTATAAATGTGTGTTGTCTTCCTTATGATTTTACTAATAACATTTTCTTCTCTCTGGCTCACTTTATTGTAAGGATACAGTATATAATACATAGAACATACAAAATATGTGTTAATTGACCGTTTATGTTATCGGTAAGGCTTCTGGTCAACAGTGGACTAGGAGTCATTACGGTTTGGGGGAGTCAAAAGTTATATAGATTTTCGACTGCACGGGGTCGGCACCCCTAAGCCCTGTGTTGTGCAAGGGTCAGCTGTAGCTTTCTGGCTTCCAGTCGCAGAAGAGAGTAGGAATGCTGAGAGTAGAACTGATCAACAACAGAGAAATACCCGGCACTGCATTTACACCACATGCTCTGAGATTGCAGAAACTAGGAGGGAGGAGCATTAACTCATGAAGGAAATTATTTTATATCTGTTATACAGAAATCCAAAGAATGGATCCAAATGTTTCTGTTCCACCCAGACCTAATGTATATAGTTTCCTATTGCTCTAACAAATTACCATAAACTTAATGACTTAAAACAACACATTTATTAATCTTTAGCTCTGTAAGTCCCACAGAGATCTCACTGGACTAAAATCAAGGTACAGGCAGGGCTGTCTTCCTATCTGGAGGATTTAAGGCAAAATCTGTTTCCTTGCCTCCTCCAGCTTTTAGAATTTGCCTATGTTCCTTGGCTCAGGGCTACCTATCTCCATTTTTAAAGCCAACAAGTTCTTCTGCTACCTTATCTCTGATTCTCTGCAGCAGGAAAAAACCCTTTGCTTTAAAGGACTCCTGTGATTAGATTGCGCCTATCTATCCAGGATCCTCTCCTTCCCTCAAGGTTCTTAGTTTTAATCATATCTGCAAAGTCCCTTTTGACATGTAAGATAGCATTTATAGGTTCTGAGAATTTGATCACGGGCATCGATAGGGGCCATTAATCTGCTTATAGAATTTTAGGTTCGTATACATCTGTAGTTATTCACTAGTTGTTCTCTCTCATAGGCCTCTCAAACACATAATCTCTAAAACTGAATTAATCTTCTATCTAGTGTGTTCTTCCTTGGTTAGGGACATCATCTTTATTTATTTATTTTTTTAAGATTTTTTATTTATTTATTTGACAGAGAGAAAGACAGCGAGAGAGGGAACACAAGCAGGGGGAATGGGAGAGGGAGAAGCAGGCTTCCCACCGAGCAGGGAGCCCGACGTGGGGCTCAATCCCAGGATCCTGGGACCATGACCTGAGCTGAAGGCAGACGCTTAACGACTGAGCCACCCAGGTGCCCAGTAAACTGTATTTTTTTTTATTTTAAGATTTTATTTATTTGACAGAGAGAGTCACAGCGAGAGAAGGAACACAAGTAGGGGGAGTGGGAGAGGGAGAAGCAGGCTTCCCGCCGAGCAGGGAGCCGGATGCGGGACTCGATCCCAGGACACTGGGATCATGACCTGAGCCGAAGGCAGACGCTTAACCACTGAGCCACCCAGGCACCCCTGGGACATCATCTTTATCCAACACTGTAGGCTCGAAACTTGAGAGTGTTTTCCTTTAATCCCTCATCAGATTGGTACGTCCGCTCATTTTGCTTCCTAAATTTTTTTCCAGTCTACCCCTGCCCTGCACCTCTTCCACCACTCCTGCCTCCTGCCAAAGAAAGCAAGCATTTTCCATTTTTCTGAAAACAAAATGCTTCTTGATTAACCACGTCTGGCATTGTATGAGCTGGTGGAGGTACCGAGGCAAATCAGGTGCCCATGTCGTCTGCCTCAGTGGAATTATAGTCTAGAAGGGAAAAACACACTGTACAAATAAACCTGCGTGACAAATGTCCTAGAAGAGGACAGTGCTGATCTTTGTGATTATGGTTCATTTTTCAAAAATTGGGGTTCAAAATTGTGAATATCCTAGACAAAGGCCACCAAAGTGGCTGATTTAAATGTAATCAATAGTAAGTACTTTTGTGTGTGTGTATATGTGTCACTTTCTCCTGATTCCAGAATCTAAAGATGAACAATAAGACTGCTAAATTATAAGTCAAATATGGCAATTTACTTACTTGTAGTAAAATCAAGCTAGAATGGCCTGCAGAGCTCAGCTTCATCAGTTATTTCTTTTTTTAAAAAAAAGATTGTATTTACTTATTTGACAGAGAGAGAGACAGTGAGAGAGGTAACACAGGCAGGGGGAGTGGGAGAGGGAGAAGCAGGCTTCCCGCTGAGCAGGGAGCCCAATGCGGGACTTGATCCCAGGACCCTGGGATCATGACCTGAGCTGAAGGCAGATACTTAACCAACTGAGCCACCTAGGTGCCCCTCATCAGTTATTTCTAAATGGGATTACCCTGAAGATTTGAGGTCCCTGGACTAGCTTGGATGGAATCAAAATGCTGGGGCAGGTGAAGGCTGAGATGCGCCCTTTAAACAAGGAGCGTGTGAATGTGTTGTTCACATTAACAGTGTGAAATTAGTGAACCAGTGGCCACTCACCAGTCCTGCCTTGATTTGTAACTCAGAGGCTGAGGAAGGTTTTGTGATTAGATTTAGATTAGAATTAGATTTGTGCACGCTCTGTCCTCTCTTTTTCCCACTGGTAACTGTTGTGGATAGCTCCAAGAAGCTTCCCTGGTGTCTTTTTTTTTTTTTTTTTTAATTTTATTTATTTATTCATGAGAGACAGAGAGAGAGAGAGAGAGGCAGAGGGAGAAGCAGGCTCCCAAGGAGCAGAGCTTCCCTGGTGTTCTAAACACCTCCCTAATTCTCAGTTCGCAGTCACAGTAACAGGTTAAAAGCACTCATTTTATGTCAGACATACTAGGCCGAAACAAGCCTTTCACACATTGTCTTATTTAATCTCTAAAACGATTTTAAGATGTAGGCACTACTGTCTTCCATCTTGCAGATGAGATGAGGCTCCCCATTTACAACCACTGAATGGCAGAGAGAGCTTGGGCTTGGATCCAGGACCTTCAGATTCCAAGGCGCAGGTGTGAGGCCACTTCATGGAGAATTGATGCTTCTCTCTGTGTGCCACCAGGATGATTTTCATGTTCCTTTATTACCACCTAATACCGTTTCAATTGTTGGTTCACATGTCTGTCTCTCTTTCTTTGAGTCTCCTGATGATAGGATCTGTGTCTTCTTCAGGGTCTGCAGTGTAGTAGACACTCAAACTCTGTCCCCTTGGTCATTCTTTTATTCATTCATCGAATCTTAGTTGCTTACGGTGGGTCGAAATGAAAACATGAAGTTCAAGTAAATGTAAAATGCGTGTTTCTGCACACATGGCACGATTAACAGGTAGAACTTTGGCAAAATATCCGTATGTACAGTGGTTGATGTGTACGTGTAATTAACTAATGTTCAGATTTTAGTAAAAAACTAATGGTGAAAACTCTTATTATTGGCAATAATAATGCCTATAAAGGCATCTTCCAAAAACCCAAAGATGCAATGAATGCATAACACTTCCAAAGTGAAGCAGGTACTTTAAATATTTTTTATCTCATGTAAATTGTAAATAATGTATTTCTTCAAGGTGAAAACCCCAAATTATCTCTCCTCATAGGAGGAAATAAAAATGTTTATTTGCTTCCTTTATTATTAGTACTTTTTCTTACTTTATCTTACACTGATTCTCATAAGTATGAATATTAAAAATCAATTTATGTACATCAGGTGATAAGGCATAATGGTGTTATTACTTTATTCCTTCAGGTACATGTGATTAAGCAACCAATTTCTTCTCAGAAACATATAATAAGAAAGAAAACTCATAAAACCGATATAAATCCATTTTCATCTTTTTAGAATTTGAGTTTTTAAAAATAATAATAAATCCCTTCATAAGTATATCAAACCATTTAATTACAGTGGTGAGTGATTTTCTAATGTTCACATTATTATTGAAGAATATAAGCAGGGTATTCATAACACATATTAATAAAAGTTAATTAACTGATCAGAGTCCAGTTGTCTGAATCATCATTTAAGCATTTATCAAAGTATAGCTCAGATTCTTCCAGAGGATATTAAGAGAAGGAGCAAAAGCCAGCTGAAGGACTTACCCTGTGCTTTATCCTGCTAGGGGATTTTCTAGAAGATCTCTAGACTACTGGATCCTTGCTGCAGAAGCATTATGTATCAGCAGCTTGACTAATTGGCCTGACATCCCTGAGGTCTCCCTAGGCTGCTGGTGAGAATTCAGACCATCTTATGTCCTTGTCACAAAGCTTATTGTCATAACTGCATTATGGAAACTGCAAACTTGCAGAGCATACTCTAAACTCTGATGAATTCAATAAGCGCTTACTGGGTTACTGGTTATTTTCATGTATGATTTATCTCATTTCATATTGGCTGCTCATTCAGTTTACAGGCAAAAAAACTGAGGCTCAGAGAGGTTAATAACTTTTCTAACATCACAGTTAGCTAGCAGAAAATAAGAGATTCAAACATGAATCTTCTAATATGAAATCTAGAACTCTGTACTACATGTGAGTAGGTTGCTTTGAAAACCATGTCAGGCTGCTAAGAAATTTTTTGTTTGCTTCAAAGAAAAAAAAAAAAAGCCTCCAAAGCACTTTAACTAACTTAAGCAAAAGAGAAGCATTGGTTAGTGGAAAGATTCATGGATAGAAAATGTTAGGGCCTCAGTCAGGGCTGGGAAATGCAATCTGGGGTTGAGGTGACTATCTCTGGTCTTTCCAGATATTTCATCTCTGTTTCTTATTTCAGATTCACCATCTGCTGCTTTACAAATGGGTTCTTGCTGCCTCTGATAGATAATGACTGGTCCAGCCTGTGTGTGTGTGTGGGTGTGTGTGTGGGTGTGCGCGTGCGCATGTGCACACAGGTAATGGTGCAGGGGGAGAGAGAGAGATTGGGTGGGAGAGAGGGAGGCAGGGCCACTCAGTCTGTGGCCACACCAGGAGCTGTGGGAGGAGACACTCTGGGAAAGATGCACCGGCAGCTTCTCAGATGGGAATCGGAGAGGAGGTGGGGAGGACGTAACTGGTAGAGAAATGATCTCCATTATTTATACAAAAGGACTTTCTTGTACTGCATTGTTAAACTTTGATAGTTAAATCTCTGGTTCTCCCACTTGATTGGGAGCAGTTTTATAAATCTTAATTGGTTTCTCTAGTTTGGGTTAAGAGAGTTGTGTATATACTCGTGTGTGTGTGTGTGTGTGTGTACTAATATGTCTAACCTATAATTCTATTCCATATATGCACATGTAATTCTATTTATGCAAGCATTTTATTCCTGTTAATCAACTGGGAGTTATCTTCATCAAAGAGGTATTTTGGTGTCTCTTCTATGATATGAAGGGGGAAACATTATCTTCTTGTCATTTGTAAACTATGTTTGTGCTTATACAACTATCATTTGATTAATATTAGCAAGAAGAACCAGGTAGTGCCAGAGAGAAGTGGCAGTTCTGTTAGTAGAATGTGCTTGCCTGTAAGCTGGGGTTTCCAATATCTCTGACATGGCACGCTACCCTGAGTCAACATCTTTAGCAGCAGACATGAGTTAATGGCCCTCAGAAGAATTATCCCACAAAGCAATTTTTATGGACGAGACGATTCTTCAGGAAAACATTACACTCATTTCAACTTAATATTATCTGAAAGCCCTAAACATCTTTCAGTATCCCAAAACATTTGCTGCTTGTACAAGAAGATCAAAAGTGAAAATGTCAAACCGGTAGTTACCTCCCCTTGTGTATGGCATTCCTGAAAGCATCCCATAAAAAAGATAAATATGAAGTACATTCATGGATGCTGTCCTGGTTGAGAAACAACCAAGGTGAGGACTTTCTTTGCTCCATCACTCAGCTGCTCACTCCTGAAAAATCAACCCAATAATCATGGGCCTAATATGCCAGACTTTAAAACACTTTAAGTTTTTGCTTGTAGTTTGTGGTTTGTAAGATGGTGGAAAATAGGATTTAGTAACATGTGAATTTTTGGAAATATTCTGTGCCAAGAATAAGGCAGTAGAGATGTAGTCTTGATTTTATCCAAAGAGATAAGCAAGGCATAGATGATGTCTAGTTTAACCTTACCATCGCTCAGTGCTGTGCTTTGAGCCTCAACTGTCCATTTTTGTAACCGAGGGATGAGGCTGCAATAGACAGTGTCCGAAAGTCCTTCTAGTTCTCATATTTGTGTCCTTTCTTAGTCTATAATATGTCAGAGAGATCATAGTCATATCACTTAACAAAGAGCAAATTTTAAAAAGAGATGCTGATCGTTGTTGTAGGTGGGTGATGGATATACAGGTTCATTATATTATTCTCTTTACTCCTGTGAATGAAACTTTTCAGAGACACAGAAATGGAGAAATATAGCTATAGGGACAATGGCAATAATAAGGAAATGCTGCTTATTATCTCCCCCATCCTAAAAAAAAAAAACATGGTATGTTAGTTTATTTTAATGAGTCACCTAAACATGAAAGGTGATATAAACAATAGGATGTAGTAGGAAGCAGGACTAGAGGAACTGGAAAAGCTTGCAAGTCCTCTTGAGCCATTTCAGTTGAAATGCTTTATAATTTTGTTATGAAAGACATATAGGATGTACTTATAGTCAAATTTAATGAACATACATTACAGAGATAAATGGTTCATGATTTCACCATCATTTTAGATTATGCATTATTGCTCTTTAAAATCATTAGTTTGGAAGATTAAGATTTGATTATAATTTGCAATTTCCTAGCTTGCCCTGACTGGGCAAAGGAGGAAGCACTCTGGATAATGGCCAGAGCAAAATTTACAAATGTGATGGGGTTGATCCATAAAGTAGATAAAGGACATGGCATAATTTGCAATCAACTGTAAAAGTTTGACCATGGAAATACCAATGGAATAACCCAAAGTCTGAGCTGTAACATTAGAGCTCATAGATACTCTTTTTTTTAAAGATTTATTTATTTATTTTAGAGAGAGAGGGAGAGAGAGCATGTGTGGCACAAGGGGCAAAGGGAGAGAGAGAATTTTGAAGCAGACTCCCCACTGAGGGTGGAGCCTGACGTGAGGCTGGATCCCAGGACCCGAGATCATAACCTGAACTGAAATCAAGAGATGACCACCTAACCAACTGATCCACCCAGGAGACCCAGAGCTCATGAATATTATAAAGTCACTTTCTGCAAAGCTAGATTTCTCCCAGAGATTAGTGCATTTATCTAAACAAATGTTTATTGAGCAATCATTCTTTTCCAGAACTGTCCACAAACTGTCACTTGAGGACCTTTAAGGTACAAGACCAGATCTTTGCCATTCAAAACTGGGTAGAGCTCTTTTCCCCTTGGGCCATGATTGGATGTTTAATCTCACATAAGAGGACAGATTCCTTTCTTGAAACCAGAATAAACTACTGGTATTCCTCTTAGTAAAAATTTTAACATCTCCAGAGGGCCCTTTGCATTCCCAAACTGACTCTGCAAATTCACTAAGAACTAACTCAACAGCCGAACTTGTAGAAATGTTCTTTATACTTTGTTCTCTTTCCTCACTTAACCTTCACTCCTCAACCTACTGGATCCTGCTTCTGTCTCCAATATACTACGTAAGTCACTCTTTCCAAGTTACCAATGATCTCATTGTCATTCAATCTCCTTTTTATTCCTTTTCTTACTTGACTTTGAGACAACAATTAATACTGTTGAGTACTCTCTTTTAAAAGAAATTGTTCCTTTGGCTTCCACGTCACTGCCTGATCTGCTTCTTTTTCTCTGCTTCTGGGTGATTTAAATAATGTCTTCTTCGACTTCTTTGTGGGTCCCTGTTCTTCCCGTAGCATTCCTCAGGGTTCTGAGGTAGACTGTCTTCTCTCTTCACTATCAACTTGTGCTGGGTGAGAGGATCACTCCTGAATCTTCAGTCATCATCTGTGATGATGTCCATTCTCTCTCTCTACCAGACCCATCTCCAGCACTTCGGAGAATATATCCAAAGCTCTACTGGATGGTTCAACGTTGATGATTCGCAGACACCTCACATTCAGCATGTTCAAATGGAAAACTTCCTCTTACTCCCTGCACGTCCCCAAGCTACTGTTCTTCCAGTATTGTCTGTCTTCGGGAATGGCACGTGCCTTCTGTTCTTGTCATTATCATTGTACAGACATCCTATTATCTCGTTCCCTGATTATTGTGATAACCTCCTAACTGGTGACTCTGTCCAGTCTCGTTACCAAGTACCCTTCTCATCTTTTCTCACAATTCAAACTGGTTCTTCTATAGTGCATATCTAATCATGGCATTTCTCTGATTAAAACAAAACTGTGTCTCATTTCACTTGAGATGAAGTCATGGTGCTTATGCAGCTCTAAGTGTCTGTGTAATCTGGTTCCATGCCTAGCTATCCAATCTCATCTCTTATGATTCCATTTGTTTTTCAAGTCCTGCCTTATTGATATTCTTTCACATCTCTCAACACAGTATGGCTCTTCTTGCCTTTGGGTGTTAGCACATCCCTCTGATCAAGTATACATAAATATATCCTCCACCAGGAACACTCCCCTCCTACTCCTTGCCTTTTATTTTGGCTCTGTCCTATGCAACTTCCAGAAATCCTTGTATCTTTCTTCCCTGAGAGGCATCCCCTAATCCTCTACATGAGGTAAATTTAGGAAGCCATTGCTACTTGTATCCCCAAGATGATTACAGTAATTGTAAATATACATTATTATATAATATATTAATATAATTACTATAATTATAACTGTTTACTTTTTTTTATGTGTCTGGAGTAGAGGGAGATAGAGACTGCATACTCTGTAAGGTAGAAATTATACCTATTTGCTCATGATTGCATTGTACCCCCAAGCCCCCATGCCTGATAAGGCATTTGACACAGTTTTTCAGTTCACACTTGCTGAATGATTAAATTCAGAAAGAGAATAAAATTCAAGGTGTGTCATGTTGTCCTACAACCAGCTGAGAGAAACAGAGGGCAAAACACTTCAATAGAATGCCGAAGGACACCTTTTTACCTAAATTTTTATTGCAAATGGAATAAATAATGTATCAATGAATTTGGGAAGGGCCCTATGGAGGCTTTTATGTGTTTGCCCCCTTAACACATGACTACATACCAATAAATGACAATGGCATGACCTTCAGTAAATGTATGTGGCACTCAGTAAATAATTAGTAATGTTTTGAATGACTTTTATTTGGCTAATGGAAGGAATTGAGCTCAGTAAGTGTTGCTGATTTTATATTTGGCTCCACTGAATGCAGATACAATGTTAAGGGGAGCTGTGATGGTGAATATCAGACTCAGGATTATCGTTGGGACATTTTCTCCTTTAGCTTAATTTATTCTAACTTATCAAAGTGTTTTGAGTTTCCTGGAAGTTACTTACTCATATCAGAAAATGTGTAGTATTAGTACTTAGCCATTTCAGCAAAGTATGAGATTTAGTATGTTGCATGTTCCCTATACCTCCTCTAAAGGTATTAGTGATGGAAGTATCAAAAATTATTCCAACCTGACGTAGCTGTCATGTATCAGTAATTGAAAGCCCATTTTCCTTTACAAACTCTATACTCCTTATATATTTCCTACCTCAGGAATGGTACCATCTTGTTGTAAAAACTAGAAATCTAAAATGTTTGACACTTTTCTCTCCCTCATAACCTATGTTTATTTACTTCTTGATTATCTTTCAAATTGGTCCCCTTACATCCATTTTCACAGTTATTAATCTGGTTCTATCTATTATCACCCCTTGCCAGAAGACTTGTAACAACTTCCTAAGGAGCGTATCTGCACCAACATGTCCCCTGCTGGTCCTTTCTCCACTCAATAGCCAAACCAGTCTGAGTATGCCCTGCTTAAAATCTTCAATGGCTTCCCATCAGCCTTAAAGAAAAATGTCCCTCTCTTCCCTGTTTCTCCTGACTTTACAGTGCTACCAAACATGCTGTTTAGATGTCATAATCTAATATACAGTTTTCTGGCTTTTTGGTTTCCCATTCATCTTTGCACTAAAATGAATGCATCCAGGATGGACTTTTTAAAGGAAAATGTTGGTATTGCCCACAGATACTTTCTGATAGGGTAGATGAATTCAGACATTCATTCATTCAGACATCAGCCTTCAACATTTTATTTTATTAAAGATTTTATTTATTTATTTGATAGAGAGCACAAGTAGGCAGAGTGGCAGGCAGAGAAGAGGGAGAAGCAGGTTCCCCACTGAGCAGAGAGCATGATGCAGGGCTCTATTCCAGAACCCTGGGATCATGACCCAAGCTGAAGGCAGATGCCCAACCAACTGAGCCACCTAGGAGCCCCTCAAAATTTTAATACAAACATCTTAATCTTGGCCTCCTGCCTGATCCTAAGACAACATGTCTTTCTTTTGAGACACATTTTTGGATACAGTTCAAGGGCTTCATGGACTTCTTTATAATGCTCAGAGGTTCTATGATGTAGATGAACAGAGACCCCAAAAGAAAAAAATTACTTGTTTGGAGCCACATAATGAGTTGGTAATGGAGTACATAACAAAAGTCAGTCATCTCACTTCAATATTCTTTTCATTTTGTCATTTTGATTTTGTCTGGAACAGAGTTATGTGCTCAAGAATTGTCACTATAGAGGATAGAAAGTGAGGAATTGGTGAATCAAAATACTACAAGGTGTGTAGTTTTATCTATGATGAAATAAACCTTGTAGAGTAGTTTATTATTTGTGCTTTCAAAAAGCAAAGTCTAGTATAAACTGAGTCTAGTAAAAACAAGAGAGAGAGGAGGAAGGTGAGACATGAGTGGGAGAGATCCCTCAGGATGTCATTACACTAGAATGCATTTTGGTAAAATGTAAATGTGTTCAGTATTCAGACATTTATTTTTTCCTCAATAAATCAAGGCTTTACATTTAATGCACTCTTTTATAAATAGTATTTTTAAAAATGGCTTAGTACTTTAGAACGAGATTAGAAATGTGAAATGCATAATTAAAATGGAAGCAAATTTTCACTTTTATAATAACCTAAGAAGAGATACATAATAAATATTAGCCTTACTAAGCACATATCTCTCAAAGAACAGGTGAGTGTGGCAGGTAAAATAAGGATTTGAAGAACATAAAGTAAACATCTTTAAAATATGGAATAAAGGTTGTATACCTTACTAGTAGCTTGCTCAGATGCTCCAATAGGAAAGAGAATTTTTATTTTTAATCCAGTGAATTGGGAATGAGTTCCTATACTTGGCTCAGTGAATAGTAATACATAAATATAAAAGTTCCGCTGAATCACTTCCAGAAGGTCTTCTAAGTATCCTTCCAAATTAAAGTGGAAGAAATTAATATGTGGGTAAAACAGAAAACTTCAGATAAGGTACAACTGTTATATTTTCACTTGCTATTTTAAAGAGCTCCATGGACAATGACCAAAACCTGATCAATTACATAGGAACATTTAATATATTGACATTTCACAACCATTTTGATGGAAGTAAGGTTAACTTTATGGGAAAATTCTTAGAGATATTTTAACAGCCTCTTTTTAAAAATGAGACACTGAAGATCTGAATACCCCAAATCCCAGAGTAATAGCTTACAAGTCACTGGCGGGGAAAGGAGTGTGAAAATAGACAACAGCCTTACAATAGAAGAATTGCTAGAATGTGGTTGAGTACCACATACAATGCAGGTTTCTTGAGTTTGCCAGCCTTCACAGAGGAAATATAATTTGATCAATAAGCAGAATTTTGCTAAGAGAAGTGAGAGGAAAGAGGATAAAGATGGAGTGGAGGAATATTGGGAGTCAAAGCTTTGCAGATCATGATGGAATTTTGTTTTTTATCCTGGAGGTGAAGTAGAAGCCATTGAAGTATTTTGATGGGAGGAATGACATTTGTTGAGTGCTTACTATATGCCAGAAGCATTGATATTGATTATATCAATATATTGATATAATCAATATATTATTGATTATAATCAATCTTATAGTGTAGATACTGTTATCATGCTCCCTTTGTAGGTGAGGAGTCTAAGGTGTCTAGAGGTGAAGAAATGAAATGTGGCTCTCCAAGTGCTTGAGCCAGGTTTCAACACAGCAGTTGGATACCAGAGGTGGCGCGCTCTCTTTTTTTAAATTTAAGATTTATTTATTTGCGAGAGAGCAAGTGAGGGAGGTTGCAGAGGGAGAGGGAGAGAGAGTCCCAAGTGGGCTCCTGCTGAGCACGCAGAGCCCAAGACGGGGATTGATCTCAGGACCCTGAGATCAGGACCTGAGCGGAAACTGGGAGTCAGAGGCTTCACCCACTGCACCACCCAGGGGTCCCCAGGGGGGGCTCTCTTAAACCTGTGCCACACTGCTTTTAACACTGATAGAAATACTATATAGATCAGCAGGAGAAAGAGGAGATGGGAGTGAGGAAGATCCCTAAGGAGAGCACAAAAACAAGGCCAGACAACTAGAAACACTTTCTGCAGGAAGATGGGTGGATTGATTGGCTGTCAGTGTAATAAGGAAGAGGGGAAATTGGGACAATGTTCAGGTTTCTGACTTGGCAACTGTGTGGAGAATGGTCCATTTTCTAGTAACAGGGAGTGCAAGTGGGGGAGCAGATTGAAGGAGGGGTGGTGGCTGGGAAGGGATGCATTCTACACAGAGCATATGGAGATGGAGATGCCTGTGGAAATGTAGGGGGACATCTGGAGGAGGCACTACGTGAGGGCTGGAGCACAGGAGGGGTATGGTGCCACAGTGAAGAGACCACTCGGAATTAAATCCAGACCCCCTACCCATGACCACAACTAATGATGTAAAGTAGTCAAGTGGAAATAGGAAACGTGTTAATCGATTCTTGGTTTCATTGTTGGCAAAACACTTCATGTCTTTGGGTCTTAGAATCTTTATCTGCCAGACAGGGAGATTAGAGCAGACATTTGAAAAGTGCTTTTGGGGGTTCTCTTTATATTCTCTTAAAAACTATGCACTGTGTTTACAGCATGGGTCCTATCAGCAGGTATTCTGGAAATTTACATAATTGGCCACAAGAGGGAGAACTCTAATTCTACATTAAATCGTTTTCTACAGTATGAAATAATCTCAAAGTTGATGATAGGCTGTCTCATTTCCACTTCCTTGTGGAAGCTGGGGGAATTCTACTGCTAGAGGTAGGTTTAACTGAATTGAAATGTGGTTTCGTGTCGCTAAAGTTACGATAAAGTCACTGAATATAAAAATCTATTTGTATTAAGCAATGATTATCTATGAATGAATCCACATGCCTCTTTAATTATGATGAAGACAGTAAAAATTTTAAATTCACCCTGGGAGGATTTTTCCCTCCAAATAACATTATTTTAGTTAATCTTCATGAAAACTATAACCTTCCCGAAAGCCCTTGGTTATTCTGAAAAGAACATAAGAGCCTTGGCATGTCAGTCTTCTGTGAGCATATCCATATCAAAATACAAGAATTAGAATGGCACCAGCCTCACCGTTTAAATGTTGCATGTCCACTGGATATGTATATGTTGTATGTTCTATGTTCATTGTTATAAGAACACTGAATGTTATATGTTCGGTATTAAAATACTCATTTTCTGCTTGGGTTAACTGTACTTTAGCTTTTATTATTTTTAATTTTTTAAAAAGATTTTATTTATTTATTTGATAGAGAGAGACAGATAGTGACAGAGATAGCGAGAGAGAGCACAAGCAAGGGGAGAGGCAAAGGGAGAGGGAGAAGTAGGCTCCCCACTGAGCAAGGAACCTGACGTGGGGCTCGATCCCAGGACCCTGAGATCATGACCTGAGCCGAAGGCAGATGCTTAACCATCTGAGCCACCCAGGTGCCCCTGTACTCTAGCTTTATGGAAAGTTTTATTGTAAGGAAACTATAACTCTCATTGGGTTGAGAATTACCTTATGAGCCTTCCTAAGCTTTAATAAATCACATTTTTTTGACTTGATCAAATTAAATTACCTTTGTAAGGTCTGACTATAATATTTCTGCATTTTATCAAATATATATAAACATACACTATGTGTCTTCCCTTTTAAAGACATGATATTAGTGAGCTATATAGGAACCTCAATAATACAACTGTTACTGAAAACATATTTGTGTTCCCCCTTAGAGAACAGTGTCACATTCTTTTAATATGTTTGATGACAGCAGATATTCCTTTGAGAGTGAATGCAATAATAAAAAACAACAACAAATGTTTTTATGAATGAAGACTGAATATCAAGGTCACCAGTCAAGTTGGAGTATATATTATTTGGGAGTCAAAATACTAGAGGGAGCTAAAATATTTAAACTCCCTTTGATTTATAATCCTTCTTCATTCATCTGTCATAAAAGTCGCAAAATGTTTTCAGCAGTGATATTTTAGCTGAAAAATAAGTAGAAACCCCCCTAATGTAACTTGTAGGAAGGGTAGCTTCCACTTGAATAAACTCATTCTCCTGTTCTCACTAAAACAGATAAATAACTACATAAGTAGTTTGATTTATTTAGAGTCTCTTTGCTCTTCTTTTCCAGTTATTTTCACAATGGACACTTCAAGAATCCTTCAAATGTAAATTAACAGTATGCTAAGTAAATCGGTAATATTATCATTGAGATCTTTCCTATAATTTCCTCCAAAAATGATTCTGATTTTTAATGTTTTTCTTTGGCTTAGTGAATTAATTTTCAATCAGTGCTTTTTGTATTGGTCTATAATACTTTCGTATCAGAAAGTATTTTATTGGTCTATAATACTTTCTGATACGAAAGTATTACAGACCAATAAAAGATCGATGCTAGGCAGTGTGCTAGGCCTATGCTAGGAAGATACACACCTTTCAGCTGGGGGTGCTTGCATCCCCAGTGACAAGCATGGTGCTTGGCCCCCTAGTAAACATTTACCAGTAGGTATTTAGTAAATATTAGTGGCATAGATGAATGAAAACTAAATGATATGAAATTACATGCATATATATATATATATATATATATATATATATATATGTGATTACTCCTATTACATATATATTATTGTTCCAGACTAATACATAATCACCCACCTAAAACACAGGGGCTTAAATCAACGACAGTCGTTTATCTCATTCACAGATCTGCAATTTGGACAGGGCTCAGTGGGAACACACCGTCTCTACTATTCTGCACAGTGTCAGTTGGGCTGGCTTGAAATCCAGGGTTGACTGGAAGACTAGAGTCTGGAATCACTGGAAGGTTCACTCACTCACATGTCTAGTGGTGATCCTGGCTGTTGGCTGGGACCTCGGCTGGGGATGTCCTCTGGAAAATCACTTGGATTGCTCACAGAGTATTTTTAGGTTCCAAGAGCTAGCTAGCATTGAAGTGATCATGGTAAAGTGTGTAGCATTTTTATGACCTAGCCGTGGCGGTCACATGGGATCACTTCTGTTGTATTCTCTTGGTCAAGGCAATTACAAAGGTCTGCTTGATTTCAAGGGGAGGGGATTTAGAAGCCACCATGATATGTATGAATGTTAAGGCCACATTGTAAGAAGAGCATGTGGGATGCGATATTAGCCATGGCCATTTTGGGGAAATACGTCATACTTTTATATAGATAAATATACAATTTTATTTGTAAACTGCACTTCTATTCACTAGCTAACTTTAGAAAATACTCTTCCTAAACAAACAAAATTTACCTTCCTAAAGGAATTTTACCTGATTCAATGAACACTTACGGGTCATTTTCTCCTTCCTATTTTTGCTTGTTCTCTGTTCTCGTAAATATGCTCATCTGCCCTCCCCAACCTCTCCTCACATCCACAAGCCTAGATAAGGCTTACTTCTTCAAGTCTTTTCTCTATGGCTTTTTTTTTTTTTTTTTTCCTGGAAAGCATTTTTTACTTCCACTCATTTTGTTGCTGAACACTTATTCTCAAAGTGTGGATGCCTGTGTCTTTTTCACATTTCAGAGTAAATAGCACATTACTGATGAATATGAGGTGTTTAATATTTGCTAAATTGATAAAATGTTTGTAAGTTATATACTCTTTCTTAACCAGAAGAATTACTTCATGTTTAATCTAAAATATACTCTTTCTGTTACTAAATTTAAATGAACAGAACTTCAAGTTCAGCTAAGAGTGAAAAATGGCATTCTGTATCTAAATCTATATTACAAAATTTAAAAATAGAAGCAGTCTTTCCTGAAATTTGATTCTGATATGGAACAAGTGATGACAAATTATCTGCATATGACAAATTTGAGTTGTATACTGAGATTGCTTTTTTTCCCCTAAAGAGACTGAAAATCAAATAATATTAAAAAAAAAGTAAAATGGAACACAGTATTTCTTCTACTAAATCTGTTTCATGAGATATTGAAATAATTTTGGATAAATGTCACTGAAGCCATCAAGATATTAATGCCATTTAATAGTTTAAACAAATTATACTTTTTTAAATAAACAAATTATACTATTTTAAATAATAATAAATAATATTTTAAATAATTTTAAATAAATTATACTATTTAAAATAATTAAAAATACTTAAATATTTTAAATAAGGGCATTGATCCTGGGTGAAGGAAGGGAGAGAACAACTTAAAATAGGTCATATAGAAATTCATGTCATTAATTGCTTTATAGGAAGTAAATTGGAAAAAAAAAACCAACTTGTATATCTTTTGTGGGATCGTTTATAAATGTTTTACAAGTGAGCAAGAATCATGTTTTCTATCCCTAACATCTGGCAAATGTCTGTCATGTGAAGGATGCTCAAAAAATGATTTTGCATGAAAGAATACAGTGCCTTCTGACAATGTATTTTCTGGTTGTTTCAAAAAGCTACTGTGTTCTTCAGTTTTATAATAGCCTCAGAATTCTTGATTATATAGTTCAGAATATATGAGCTTTGGCACTGTTTTCAAAGTTGAGGTTTTGTGTTCTGAATTCAGGAATCATATCTCACAGAGCTTAGTCCTTCAAGTGTTTCCTACATAGTGCTAACTATAATAATGCTCATACCATATCATATCATATTTACTTTTACACATACTTGCCTCTAAACGTAGGTTGCAAGCAACTCAGTGATGGTGTTTTTCCTCTAAATTTTATATTCTGAGAACAAAATGGTGTTTCCTGAAATTTGATTCTGTGTGGTGGCTATTGTTCATTTACTGTTGAAAGAATGAGTGATGGGCACCTGGGTAGCTCAGTCGGTTGTCCGCCTTCAGCTTAGGTCTTGATCCCAGGGTTCTGGCATCAAGCCCCACGTCAGGCTCCCTGCCCAGTGGGGAGTCTGCTTCTCCATCTCCTGATCCCCCTGATTGTGTGCGTTCGCTCTCTCTCTCTCTCTCTTTCAAATAGATAGATAAAATCTTAAAAAGAAAGAATGAATGAGAATCGGAATTTGCCCTTTATTATCTATACTTTTCTTTAAAAAAAACAAGCCATTTCGTCAAAATGATATTAACATTTGAAAAATTATTAACTTATTAACCCCCTCCACCCATTAAAATAACACGTTGAACTTAATATCAGAATAAACATTAATTTTCAAGTTTAGCTCAACATGCTCTGTAAAGATTAATATATTACCTTGTGTATATTGTGGCATTCTGGTGCTTTCTTTTTTCAAGAGAAGAGTTACTTTAGAAATCCTGTTCTTTTCTTTAAGTAGCACTGATTCCTTGAGAGATTTCACCCTATCCACCACATCTCTCTCAATCCTAGAAATAGGTAGGAGTGGGCCATATCACCTCAGAATCCAAAGTGACATGTATGGGTTTGTTGTATATGTTTAGGAAAGTTTCTGGATCCAGGAACTCTTCAGATTTGCACAAGTACTTTATTATTTGTTCTGGGATGAGCAGTTCAGGTGCAAGTTGGTGCAAGTTATCCCCTGGTCCTTTAGCGCCCACTTTAACCGTCTTTAAAAGATGGAGTGCTAGCTTATGGGTCTGAGTGAGAAACTCTGTGATGACCTCTTTGGTGGACTGTGTCTGTGTCACATCATCGAGATACATGACTGGAACTTTTATCACTGAAACATGCCATTGCATGAAGAGCCTAGTTGGGATGTTATGGGACACAACGATAATTTTCATCCCTTGGATAAAAAACTCTGCTTCACTCTTTTGATGGTTAAGATAATCTAGAAGAATTCGGTAAAGCGTACCATTGGAACTCTCAAGGATATGCAGAATAGAAGTAGGATATACCAGCAGAAACCCTGTCACTGCTTCTCCTAGGTGATGTTTTAAAATCGACTGGAATGCTTGTTCATAGTAGTCAGCAATATCTTTTTTTTCTGTGTTTGCTGTTATATCGGCCACTAGAAACATCCTATGAAGAAGGAATTTCTTTAGCTGTAGTCTTTGCTTCTCTTCCTGAAGATGAAAGTAATTGCCACGTGGAATTTGTGGCATTAGAGGAGATTCCACTGGAAAAGCCCTTTTGTTGGTCTTTCCCATATGGCCTGGGAATGTCATGATGGGTCCTATTTGTTCTTGCAGATGATTCCAGTTTTTAGCCTAGCACGGTGTTTACATTATCGGGATACCTCTTCAATGGTGAACTCTTTTATTTCTTCTCACAAAAAAAAAAAAAAAAAAGTTTATTTGTCAAATGCTAGTGAATAGCAAAATCCCTTCCCAGTATTATCGACAATACCATCTTTGAAATAAAAGAGAATGTTAAAACAAGATGTAAATTATAGAGATTGTTTAAAAGTTTACAGTGAAATAACATTTACATCATAGGAAAGAACTCTAGTACACTGGTGAGTGGGGAGAAGAAAGAACGTAATCTAGAGCAAGTTAACTCTGTTTTTGTTTGCATTATTATTTTCTCCTTCAACTTATATTAAATTTTTTCCCTTTTCCTGAATCACACGTGTGCTCTTATGCACATGCATGTGCACACACACACACACAGGAATGTATCTGACATTCACTCACCGGAGCATTGGTATCATGTTAAAATGTCTTTTCATATATGTAATGGCAATTACAGATTGTCCTTGATTCGTCAATTAAAAAAAAAAGTGGTATTTTATGGTAATTCTCCATTAAAAAAAATTTAACTGGTCAGTAAATTAAAAAAAAAAAATCTGGGGAATTCTTAAGTCCTAATTGGCTTACTTCATCTTTACTCAGGATATGAAAAGTTATTACTGTGGCTTGTCTAATAACAGTCGATTTTTGGAGTACCTAATTTTGATTCTTTGGGGTTTTTTCCCTATCGACAAATGTCAGAAATAGCCCTTTTCCCTTCCTTTTGTTGTTGTTGTGGGTATCAAATAATAAATTCTGTTAATTTTCACTTACTCTTCTTACCAATCTCTTTTTCTTACCTCCAGGTCATCTTAACATTTCTTTTCTTCTCCAAGTGCTTCTTGCTTTTACCTGTCCTTGAGGTCCCATTTGTCCTCCATTACTTGTCCAACTGCCAGTGTCTTGGGTGCTGCCAGCTGTCTTGTTTCCATGGTGCCTAGTGAATCAGACTGTCAGGGTCTTAAAGGGCCAGAGCGCACTGGCAAGTGCCATTTCTTCCTTTAATGAGGGTATCTCAACAGACATCTCAGCCTCACGGTAGAGGAAACCAGGGCTTCTTTTCTAGAATGGCTTCTTCTTTGCCAGGTGCCTTTGTAAGTCAGACAGATGGGGGACCTGAATATCTTACTAGACATATTCTTTTCTTTTTACTTTTTGTCCACAATTTATGGAAGAGGCAACTAAAGCATGGAGTAGGTATATACCTTGCACCCAATTCAAACATGCTTTCAGCAACCTCCCTACTCTGTCCACCTAGGGTAGAGGGGGTATTGAGATGCATTAATTAAATACTTTAAGAACACATGTCAGATTCTGTGTAATGATGACTCTGTTTTAAGAAATTTCTTCTATAAGGTTTTCTTAATTTGATGTAAATTTAAGTTAGGTTTTACAATAAAAATTAATAATAGCATATCTTAAAATTGCATTCATGTGAGCTCTAACCATAATTTTAAAACAAGATTAGAAATCACCCTTATTCAATTTTTAAAAAGTAAACCTTAGAGTACTTTTTTTTTTTTTGAGGATTTCTGTATCTCTCTCTTTTTTTTTTTTTAAGATTTTTTTTATTTTTTGACACAGAGAGAGAGACAGCAAAAGAGGGAACACAAGCAGGGGGAGCGGGAGAGGGAGAAGCAGCCTTCCTGCTGAGCAGGGAGCCTGATACAGGACTCGATCCCAGGACCCTGGGATCCTGACCTGAGCTGAAGGCAGACGCTTAACGACTGAGCCACCCAGGTGCCCCAAAAGTAAACTTTACAGTACTTTCCCCCCACTATGGTTTGTGTTATTCAAACTTATGATCTGGCTTTAATGATATACAGTAATGAGTTATCCCAAAAAGTGGAGGCTGAGAGGTGACTTAATAATTCCTTAAGGATGTGGTACATAAAAATTGACTAATTCCTCACAGGGTTCACTTCATCATTCCCTGAAATGATACAGTCTTTCCCAAGGCACACAGGAACTTGTCACTGCCCGGTCTACGGGTTGTTCTCAGCCTCATTCTTCTTCCTGCTTTGCAGAATGTGATTGTGTTGACCGTACCTCCTTTATGGCCTTCTCTTCTCCCTTGGTTTCTATGATTCTGGACCTGCCTGAATTTCTTCCCAAATTTCTGTTTATGGCCTTGCTCAGTTCCCTCTCATACTCAGCTTTGGGCAAAGCTGAGGCTCTGTGCTCATCATGCAGATCTCTCATTCTACCTCCATGTCCAAGTAGCTTAGCACCATCTTTTGTGAGGGCAGGTGGCTGGTCCTTGATGTCACTCTCGCCTCCAAACTTAATGATTGACATTGCTGACTGACCGTGGAGACTTCCCTGCTGAGGCCAGCCATGGATTTGGACTCCTTCTCAATCTAAGGCTCAAGGCAGATACCATTAGTTTGTGGGAGCTGACAAAGCAGAAAAAGACTGACTTTCCAGCCCAGTATTTTTTCTGTACAGAGGACTCCTAAATTGTAATCCTGTTTATAACACTTCTCCTTGGATGTACCTCTACCCTTTTAAATTGAAAATGCCAACATTTTAACTATTATTTTCTGTATATTTCCCTTTACAAATACCCTGTTACACATTTTTTTGCTCATCCCCTAGGCGAACATCCCTGGTCTTACGTTTTCATGTTTCCTAAATGTTATCTGCCAACTGTGTTCTGTTACTAAGTCTTTTTACTTTGAAATCTATCATAGGTTCTTGATTTCATTATAGACCTTGCTCTTTATTGGGATTATAATCAGAATCTCCTATCTTCAGTGTTTTTCCACCTCACCTGTTAAGCTGAGAGCATGAAACTGTAGGACCTGTGACATGTCTGCCTCATAAAGCTCAGGAGATACTTATTTTATAAAGTCTTTCCTGTTTACTCGCCCTGCATAGACTGCTAGCAGAAGGCACTTCTCCCCTTCCCAAGTCCACAGCGATTCCTGGCATTTCCACTGCACAATGATGGATTATAACAGAGAAGATAGGGACATGCAACTGTAGGGTTTGGTAGCCTAACAAGGGCTTTGCTCAAAGTCAGTGGGAGACTTCACAGGGCATATCTAGAAGCCCTTTTTGAATGCACAGACTTAAATTAACCTTTTATACATAGATAAGATTTTCTTCGTTGTGACACCATTCTTACCTCTAGTCCAATTTTTCTACCTTTTTACCCCTATAAAAGGGAGCTCAGTTGTGATTTTTCGCTGCATGTGCACTTTTTATTTCCCTTCTCTTTCATATATCTTGGTTCCAGCAATATAAACCTAATAGAAAAATGACAATCTTTCATCATTATAATTCCCCATATAGACTATGCAAAATATCACAGAGCCATTCCTTCTTCAAAAGAGTGATGATCTCTTAATTGGCGTTGCCTTGAAACATATGAAGTTGCCATTTTTTTTAAGATTTTATTTATTTATTTATTTAACAGAGAGAGACACAGCAAGAGAGAGAACACAAGCAGGGGGAGACGGAGAGGGGGAAGCAGGCTTCCCGCAGAGCAGGGAGCCCGATGCGGAGCTCGATCCTAGGACCCTGGGACCATGACCCGAGCCGAAGGCAGACGCTTAATGACTGAGCCACCCAGGCGCCCCTTAAGTTGTTATTTTTATAAGTTAAAAACTGTCTGGTATTGACAATTTTTATTTTATGTTTTAATTTTTTTATTCAAGTATAATTTACACTAGTTTCAGGTGTGTAACATAACAATTCAACGATCCTATACATTTCTCAGTTTCATGTGGTCCAATTGAATACATTTAGAATCAGTAGTTTTTACTACCATAGATAATAGTTTGACCTCTATCTTCCCCATGTATCTTTTCATCTTTTGAGGCATGTTTTGTTGTTGGATTCTTGCTTCCACATTGTTATTTCATTGTCACGTCACGTTTAAAGGCAACTTACCTTCTTTTCTTGCCTTTCATCAACCATACACTTAAGTCAGGAGTAAAGTTTTGAGCAGCTAGGAATAGAAACAACACACAGTTTGGACCTTTTTTTTAATTGGCTGTTATATGTAATTATAATTGTCCAAGCTCCTTTCGATGGACACCTGATATTTGAATTCTCAGATGCCACAATCCTGTGCTCCATCGATTAGGGGCCCGTTATTTATCTTCAGGTGGCAACTCAAACAGAAGACCTCCTCTCTCTGCCCAATGGGATAAAAAAACATTGGGGTTTGTTCTCCCCGAGTGGTCCGTTAGCGTAGATATCCAAGTTCAAACAACTGACAAGTGGCAGAACCCGAGTGGAAACCTATAATGCTGAGAAGTCTTCTTCCAGATATTCTACCTATCCGCTCTTGTTATCCAATTCCTCTCACGTAAGTACACAACATGTATTTGGAACTCGTGTCAAGCATGCACCTTAATATTTACCATATACTTCCTGCTCTGGTTTTATCTTCTGGAACCAAATGTTTCTGAAAAACAAACTCCCAGTGTCCTTTGTCTTTGTAAGGCAGAAGGAAAGGATTAAAAAGATTAAACACCAGGGGCGCCTGGGTGGCTCAGTCGTTAAGCGTCTGCCTTCGGCTCAGGTCGTGATCCCAGGGTCCTGGGATCGAGCCCCGCATCGGGCTCTCTGCTCAGCGGGGAGCCTGCCTCTCCCTCTCCTACTCTGCCTGCTTGTGTTCCCTCTCTCGCTGTCTCTCTCTGTCAAATAAAGAAATAAAATCTTTAAAAAAAAAAAAAGATTAAACACCATTAACTGAATATTTACCATGTGCCCTACACTAGATGCTTTTACACATATTAATTAATTTAAGTTTCACCACAGCCCTATAAGGTTGACAGAAATTTTGCCCACAATTATAGAATAGGAAACTAAAGCATGAGTTACTTAAGTGCTTTACACACACGGTTCACACATGCTCTCAGCAACCTCCCTACTCTGTCTACCTAGGGTAAAGAGCAGATAAATTATTCCCTCTCAGTATCCATGTCCACAGGGCCATTCTTTGCTTCTCTATGACGGGATAATTTTTCTGGAAATGGAGGCTACCTTGTGGTTTGAATAAAGGAAATTGAAAACTCTTACCTCAGACCTGTAATTCAACAAAATTGATTTACTGTCTTTATTCTCTCATTCATCTCAGGTTTATCTACACCTTTGGTGCAGCAGGTAATATCATGGGCATTGTATGAAACACAAACATGGAAAACAGCTGGTCCCTAATTTTAGGACCCGAGGGTCCAGTGAGGGGTGTTGCGATGTCCATGAATGACTACAGGGCAGGGGAAAACATCATAAATACAAAGTGAATGATGATCAGTGCTTTAGAAGCCCTGAGGTGGAAAGGGTGGCTTTTTTGGAAAGCTTAATGAAAGAGCTTTTATTTGGACATGGTCTTCAGGGGAACAGAGCTGGGAAGTGGCTTTGTGAATGTTTCTTGAATTCATTTCTCTAGAATGGGAGGATGTGCACTGACTATTTTTTACTTGGAATACCAGATCCCACTTTAACTTTCCGCTTGTGCTCGTATACTGGAAAAACGGAAAACTCTAAATCATTTCCACTAACTTTTTCTGTGTTTTGATAGATCTAAATAATTTGTATACGAGAATTCATGTTCTAAATAAATGGCCAACAACTTGGGTAGAGCCTTTTACTAGGATCACATACCTAAACTATTAGACAAAATATACTTGATTTAGCAGAAAAAAAAAAAGGTTAGTTATCAAATCACTAGATATTTAAAGACTTACTAAAAAAGAAAACTAGATTACCTTCTTCAGCATTGCTTCTATTTGTCAAAAACATTATGGAGCAGTGTTTGGTAATTATTTATCAAGGAGAGCACAGGCTAAAAATATTTTGTTATTCAATTCAAACGTTTAACATATGTTTACTATTTGTAGAAAAACATGCAAGACACTGTGGAGATAGTCTTGTCAATCAGATATTGTACCTACACGTGAAAAAGTCAATTCTATTAGTAGATCTTAACGTTGACACAATTATGTTTAGTACAGAGTGGGAGAGCGGAAATATAATGACATAAACAATGAACACGGAAAACAAAAAATGCTGTAACAATTAAACCTGACTGAAAGGACTAGTATTTAAGTTGGGCATAACAAAAGATATGGTTTGGGGGGTGGACCAGGGAAGAGATGGGGATTAGAGAAGATACAGAACAGACTTTGTAAACGAGAAGCTTAAAGAGCAGGAGGCATATACGGCACGGCTGGGAAATGCGGTGCTTGAGGAAATGGCAGTGGTCTTGTTGAAGTAGAGTGAAGTTCTCAAACTATAGAATCTGCAGGTTTGTTAAATTAGAGATTCCTGGTCTCTAGCCCCACAAAGTCTGAGTTAGTATGCTTAAAGTGTGGCCCGAGAATTTGCATTTTTGACATGCTCTTCTGATGTTTCCACCTATTTCACTTTAGGAAAGAATGGGCTTGCTGGTGGTGATTCAAACGCTGGCTGTCTATTAGAAATCATCTGGTGGAGAATTAAAAAAGAAGCCAGCTCCTGGTTCTTATTTAATTAGTGTGGAAAGAACTCTAGCCTGTGTGTTTGTGAAAGCCTCTCCAGGTGATTGTAAGTGTAGCCCGGTGTAGAAGTGCTGGCCCAGGCTGGAGGGTGAGCAGGGCGGAGACGTGGGGAAGGAGAAACAGGAAGTTGCAGCTAGTCTGTGGAGGACTTGGAGGCCATGCTCGGAGGTATGAGTTTTACTCTGTGGGTGGTAGGGAATCTTTGGGAGTTTTTAGTGCCTGTAATCATAACTGTGTTTTAGAAAGTTGCCTGTGATGGGCAGAGGAGTTAGGGATGGGCAATCCTGGAGGCAACCAGAACACTTTTAAGAATTCTGCCACTGGAGAATGAGTGCTCTTATCTTCCACCGGTTGAGGAGCAAAACTGGTTCAGCTTCTCTAGAAAGCCATTTGGTGATACGGATCACGAGTTTAAAAATTTCCTACTCTAAGTAATGCCTCTTCTGGGTATATCATAAAGAAATAAAATTATTGACAAACATTTTAATGTAAAGATGGTTATTACAGGGATTAAGGGAGAACTTTGAAAAATTGAATGGATACATTAATTATGGAATACTATGATGCCCTAAAATCATTTTTGAAGAATATTTTAAATGCATGGAAAACAGTTATTTTCAAAGTAAATAATATAATACACGGTTATGTATAATATGTGATCCCCATTTTATTTTAAAAATGATAATACAAACCAGAGAGAAATCTAGCCAAATGTTAAAATTGGTGGAATTTAAGGGTGCTTGGGTGGCTCAGTCGGTTAAGCATCAGACTCTTGGTTTCTGCCCAGGTCATGACCTCAGTGTCATGAGACTGAGCCCTGCATCGGGCTCTGTGCTGGGCATGGAGCCTAATTAAGATTCTCTCCCTCTCCATCTGCTCCACCCTGTACCCCCTGTCCCACCAGCTAATGCTCTCTTTTTCTCTCTCTTTCAAAAAAATGGTGGAATTTGGTGGTGATACTCGTTTTGCATTTAAAAAAAATTTCTAAGCATGTCTACATTATTGTTCTATTCAGGAAAAAAAAAAAAAACATTAAAAAACCCAATAGGCTTTGTTACTGGTTTGGCAAAAGGTAACACATGTGTTGCTCTGTTTGTGGTCTGGGCTAGTCTAGTTTAAGAGCCTGCCGATGGGTAGAACTTATAAAAGGGCAGATGCTGGACCAAGTTGAACAAGGAGGATCAACAGTCAGAGATGTCTGGGCTTACTGATTGAGAGTAAGAATAGGAAGACCTAGAGATGGAAAATGGAGCTGTTATCAAGACATAGTCCAGGGGCGCCTGGGTGGCTCAGTCGTTAAACGTCTGCCTTCGGCTCAGGTCATGATCACAGGGTCCTGGGATCGAGCCCTACATCGGGCTCCCTGCTCCGCGGGAAGCCTGCTTCTCCCTCTCCCAATCCCCCTGCTTGTGTTCCCTCTCTCGCTGTGTCTCTCTCTGTCAAATAAATAAATAAAATCTTTAAAAAAAAAAAAAAACACAGTCCAGGAGCTTCAGTTCAGAACAACCTTACGTGACGTGAGACCATCTTTGTATGGCTACTAAAGCCTACCCCTGAGAAAAAGGTGGGTCTTTGAAGATTTGGGTAGTTGCTAAGACTAAGGAATATATGCAAGTCATCATCAAGGTAGACATGATTTGGTCAACTGGATGTGTGAGGTGAGCTGTGGAAAGATTTAAAGATGGTCCGTGGATTTGAATGTCAGTGGCTGGGATGACTTAGATTTTTAAACTACAGATAGAGGATAGACGAGAAAGCCCAGATTTGGGAAGAAAAACAGTTTGTAACTATTAGGTTGAAGTGGACTTGCCATGGGAACATCCAAGTATAAATGCAGTTAGGAGTCTGGAGATTAAGAAACGTCAGGATCGTGATGCAAAGTCGATCGTCATCTGTCCTGAGGAAAAAGGTTGAAACCCTGGGAACCATTGTGCTTGTGAGAGAATAACAGGAAAGAAGAAGGTGGAGAGAGTACCATGTGGAACACTTAATTTTTAGAAGTGGCAAATGAGAACATCAGAGGTAGGTGGAGGAGAGAGGTCAAAAAGCTTGAGAACTGAGGTGACCTTTTAGTATTGGCTATTACGAGTTTCCTGGAGACTTAAAAAAAAAAAAAAGATTCAGTAAAATGATCAAGGGAAGCCAGGGTGTACTCATTGAGTTGAGTCAATATAGAATGAGTGGTCAAGGAGTAGACCCCTCCTTCAAAACATTTGGCAGTAAGAAGAATGAAAGCACTCTGATAGTAAATTATAGAGGAGGAAGATTATAGGGCAATTACCCTATAGTGACCCTAGGATTTTCTCTATTTAAAAACTAGCATACTATGTTGTTGTTGTTTTCTCTAAACTGACATTGTGTCCAGCCAGGAAGGTTGAGTCTGAAAATGGAATGCTATATTGTAAGCTTTGAAAATATTTTAAGATCGTCAGTTCTCAACAGAGATTTTGGAGACAACAAATAACACTGAAGTCCGAGTCGTGTTCATTTTTCCTCTTGTATCAGATGTATTTTGTGCTGCTTTGGCAAACAGAGGACCTCTAAAGACACAGGAATTACGAACACCCTTGGTGCACACTATGTCATGTGATACAAATACAACTAAATCTTAATTTAGGTTTTCATGACTTTAAACATTTTTGAGTTATAATAGCAAAGTTGCCTTACATGTACTACAGTAATTACGGTTGGAATAGTCACTTAGTAATGTCGGTGCAAACTTCTACTTTGGTGCACATAATCTGTTGTGCTAAAACACATCATCAATAAGCGAGTATCTATTTTAGTGCTTGCTTTTGGTTTAATGTTGATCAATGTGCTGTGCAGAATGGAGGAAATGGAACAAAAAGAAATTTAGAGTTGGAAGGAAACTTCGCACTCCCGACATAACCTACTCCTTTTTCAGTTAAGAGATGGAAATGTGACACAAAGAGGCCAATTGCTATCCCTGCCATCAAGTTGCTTACCTTATATCAAGGTTGACAAAAACATACGTCCATGAAATACTGAAACAGTGAGATGATATTTCTTACGAGATTACTTTTCAGGAAACGTGATAGATGCTTCAATAAGTAAAGTGGTGCCAGAACTATTCAAAAGACAGTTACAGGAATCTGAATTTTGTGATGCTCCGTAGAGAGCCACGAGATATTTTTACACAGGGAAGTAACAGGATTGGTGCCATGTTGAATGGTTTTAATAACTATATTCAGGATATTTAGGAAGGCAAAATTTTAGAGTCAGAAGTGCCAGCTAAAATATTGTTGCCTATGTAATGAAGATTTAAGCTAGAATTTAAAACTTTGGAAAGTATTTCTTTTTAAATTAAGAGTAATGTTAATCCAAGTCTAAGTAACTATATCATTTTTACTTCAATATATCCAGAGCAGCAATAGGTAAGAACAACACAGTGAAATATCTTTTAAAGATCGGCTATGTCCTAGGTCTCTAAACAGATTTTCCTTTATCTATCCAAGTCTTTATTATCCTGTGACCTTTCCAGCCTATACTAAATTTAAAGCCCTTTTGCCCATTTTAATTCAGGGCAATTCCATATTTCTTCAGAAGCCATACCCACTAACGTTAGTAGTTGTTGACATTTCACACCCTCATGTGATTCTAGGTACCATTGTTGGAATATATGTGATCATAAGGTACAGTCACTTTTTTGTGAAGTGAATTATAGACAGTGAGCATATACTAGGGTGACTACGTCATTTGGGAGGACAAATTTCCAGGGTCTACAGTAGGATGACAGTGGGGAAGTGTTGGCATCTGGTCCTCCATCATCAGTCTTCAGTGCTGGCATCTGTTAGAGATGCATGAATGCCTTTCTGGTCCATGCCTCATCTGTCACCCTAGTCCCTTGTCTCTATGACAGGCACTACTCAGCTACATACCTACTACAGTTGGCCTCCTGGAAATACCTTTTTGGTATGAATACTTATTCCAGGAGATTTCCTAGGCAAAGCCGTCTTGGACTCTGTGCCTTTGTGTGCTGAAATGTGGATAAATGATCATTTTGTCCCTCTTTTAGCCTCGAGAGGTTCTACGCATCACATTTGTTGAGATGATGACTGAAGTAAGAAAGTCTTAACTTCTACCCTAATGACCTAGTTAGTAGAATTATGATTTCTATGTGAGTACTTTATATTCATGTAAAACTTTTCACTTTTCCATGGGCTAAACCATTTATACTGTTTAGTTGTGATATACTCAGAAAAATTCAACTATTGATAACACAAGATAAATAAAAGCATAACTATAAAGGCAAAATTCTCAGACTCAAATAGTAAGCTTCAGGGTAAAAAATTAAGGTCATTTGGATCACCCATTCCTTAGAATTATCAACTTTTAGCCGAGCAACTTGAATATTGATTGTATTTGCTATAATTATATTCATTTGTGATTGTAATTTTTTATTAAGGACAATTTGACTTTGAGAGAGACCACACTTTTTTTGGTTATGGTTTGATGGGAAGGATAATCTTGTTTTTTATCATAAACAGAGCAGAAAGTGTAAGATAACTTTCATATCTGAAATTTTAGGAAATCTTTTTACAAAGTAGAGAAATAGCCTGGCCTAGCCATTGCTTGATGGTTAAGATCTCTAATCTACTTCACAAAATAGTGTACTAAGCTACCATGGACCCATACTCAAGATCTATCTTATTTGTGTGTGTGTGTGCGTGTGTGCATGTGTAACTTTTTAATGATAAGACAGTACAGCAGTAAAAAAAAAAAAAATACTTTTAAGTTTCAGCTCTTGATTAAAGACCTATTTTGGGCCCAGGCTCCCAGGGTTGTGGGAAGTGATGTTTAATGAATTTTCAGAGGTGGAGGCCAATGGTGTGACTTGGGTTCAATAATTCATTTTTGGTTGTTAGAAATTTGCTTCCAGTGATGTATTTGAGAACCAGGCTAGTCTTACATGTTTTATAAGGTCATTCTCCAAGACCTATGCCTCATAAGAGGAGGGAAATTCTTCTTGGTCATGATGTTATTGGAATCTAAGTGCTGGTTTCTGGCTTAGTGTATATGCTCTTTGCCTTCAACTAGCTGTTTTCTTTGTGAATTAAAAAATTAAAAATCTAGTGTTTTTTTTTGACTGAAGACAACTTTACACTTATAACCTGTGCTTTTAAAAAGCTGATCTCTAGAACAAATAAAATCTTTTTCAGGTAAAACTAAAGCATAGTCATGTTCTGCAACATTTAAAAAATTATCAGGTTGTGATTGCTAGTCTCTTTGACTAATTTGTTTTAAGTGGCATAAACTTACTATTATATTTTACAGTTAAGCCATTTTTATTTAATGAAATATAAAGGCAGGCAATGAAAAGAACAAAAAGAAGTTTATGTTATGAAAAGTAAAATTAAGGAAGAAGAGATTTCTGTTGGCAGGGTGATGGTAAAGCAGAATAAAATTCAACTCTACCATACAGGGAGCTAGATTGCATCTTGAATGCTCTGTATTATGTGAGTGGAAAAGAGTGATCCCTCTGAATACTTCATCACATCTGAGGTGAGTGAGTATTGCTGCAATAGTATCTGGGAAATGCAATCGGTGTGTCTGAAGCCAGCATCTATTTATCTTAAATTAATCATTCTTCTGAGGTAGATGATAATCCCGGTGCTGGATGCCAGTGTCTTTTTATTCGTGGCGCTGATAAAACCAGAGACCTCCTAGATTGGTGAGAGCTCTACAATATGAAGGATCTCCAGCTGTAACTCTTTTGGAGGATGATGGACTGCTTTTTAGATTTTTCAGCATTATTTTGGGATTGAGAATCAGTAAATGTTTTTAAGATATATCCTTGACCACAATTAAGTCTATTACACCTTTCTGCTCTTGGCAGGGGAAAAACAAGGCATGCTAAATATAAGGCAACATTTTTTTCTCCTTCACTATTACATTCTCTAGTCAGCAGAGTTCCAATGAAAAAGGCTCTGTGAAGGTGTTAAACTCTCTGGGTGTCAGGACCCTGCTGTCAAGGCAAGCCACAGGGTGAATGGCACTGTGACAGCTCTGATGGAGCTGACCCCAGAGGCCCATGACACTACATCGCAGACAGAGCAACTGAGCTTGTGCTTTTCCAAAAGGTGGGCTGGAGAAATGGTCTGTTTCTTTGTGAATGAATGAATGAATGAATGAATGAGTGTATATATAAATATAATATTTTAAAGTAGAACTCATTTCCTAGGTTTTATCAGTAAGTGTTATATTACCAACTTGCCTGGGGTAGAAGGTAGGGTAGCAAGAAGACAATGAGGTCTCTGTGTCCCCAAACTGAACAGTGTACCAATGATTTAACCATCTTTTCACTCTTGCTCTGTGTCTCCAAGATACATGTGCATACGTACACAGTTGTCAGGAGAAAGACTTCAGACGTTGTGACCACTAGCTGTGAGAGACACAAAACTCAATCAAATGTTGTGTAATATAGATAAGAATTGTGGTCCTAATGGAAGGAAAGAATGTAAAACAAAAATTTCAGGACTGAATGAAACTGACTGAACATGTTGGATTTATCATTAAGTGATCTAGTTAGTGGGATGAAAGTTAATCTAACTTAAAAATTAGGTAAGGATACAAATAAATTTGGAATATAGGCTATGTGGCTGTCAAAGGTTTTGAATTCAACCCTCATTAAGTTGTGAAGTCTCTGTTATAGACTATGAGTAGGGCTCATGTTGACCCTTAGCGGCACTGACAAAAATCCAGTCACCAGCTTGGTCGAAATCCTCGATCAGCATATAACTTCAACTGCCTGAGAAGGAAACCTCAAAGCTGTTTGTACTATCTTTGCACCCTTCATGGATAAAAATCTTTTAACCTTGGATGATTTATAATTTACAGTAAAAATGTTTAAGAGAATTAAATGTTGAGTGGCAATACTTTTGGTGTTAAGTGATATGTGCATACTTGGTATTTTAAGGATTTCTAATGTCTAAGAGTATATGTCCTACGAAGTAATAAGTTGGCCTTTTAATTCCATCTTAAGATGTATAATCGAATAATTGATCTAGATTTCTGGATTGATTTACTTTAAGATAAACTCTTACCAAGTTGTATATAATACAGGAACATTAAGATTTTATGTATGCATATGCAATCTACTATCATCTATCTACCTACCTACCTACCTACCTACCTACCTACCTAATCTAATCTATTCTGTTTGTCAGATAAGCATTTTTTCAAGGAATTGCATTTAAAAGAAATAATTTTTAAGTTGGGCCAGTGATCAGTTAAAATTTCCCTGTAAGGTACTATTAAAATACACTACACTAATAATTTATAAATTGATGATAAGAACTTAAGGCTGAGTTAGGATTCTTGAATTTGCAACTTCATTAAATTTAATACTAAGCTTTACAACCAAATTAAACCTATGAGTGGTCTTTTCAATGCATAAAAGCTTCTCTCTCAAGGACACAGAAATACTTTTTATTGACAACATTGATTTATCTTGCCCCTTCTCTGAATGTGAGGAGATACCAGTCAACACTCAGTTAAGAACAAATGCCTCCTACACAGATGTTCTCAGCCTCTCAGCCCATTGCTCCCTCTGGCAGTGGAAGGTTGCCATTTTTAAAAGTGGTGGTCAGCCCTGCATCTCAGAGAACAAGGCCAAAACACTCTGGATCAGCCTGAGAAATGGCTTGCATGCAGGCCAGGTATCCACTCCTTTTATTATTTTATATGAAGCAGGTGTATATATTTTTATAGAAAATTTAGAAAGCAGAGATAACAAACAAGAAGATGATCTTCACCTCAACCTCAATCCAAAAAAAAAAAAATAATGATTATGCATATTTTGTGATTCTCTTCTGTAATTGCAGTTATGTGTAGGTATGTCCTTAGTTTAACTTGTAATGAGTTTTATTTAAAATATATCAGTGATGGTGTTACACAGACTCATACACAAATGCTTTTTTAACCTTCTACTTACAGTTTTGGCTTTCTATATTTATTTTACCACTTAATGATATATCATGAAAACCTTTTGGTGTTAATAACACATAAGTACTAAACACATAAGTACTAAAAGTACATAAAATGTATACTACAAAGCTTGTATAAAAGTATATAAAAAACCATAAAATAGTGTAAATAAAACATAAAACAAAGCTATAGAAGTATGTTTAATGGTTGCATAGATTCTAATGTTCAGATGCATTTTTTAACCAGTCCCTACTCTTGAGCATCCTTAAACATTTTGAATCTCCATTTTTCTTAATTTATTGCACAATTTCATTAAGACAATTCCAGGTGTGAAATATCTAGCAAAATGATTATGTATTTTGTAAGAGTTTAGACACATATTGTCAAGGACCCTCCAGAAATGTGTACCAGTTGATGTCCAGGAGTTCTTTAGTAGTTAAATTTTGAATTTACTCAAAACCAGGTATAAGAAAGAAATCACTAAACTCTTGAGATAAACTGAGAAACCCATCAAAATTAGAATGCCACATCTCAGAAGGTTTAAAATTAAAAAAAACCCTAATATTAATTTATTACCAGAAACAGTTGAGTTTAAGGTGTGAGGTGCTCTTGTATTAATTCTGACCAAATTCAGCACAGGCCCTGCCATTAGGTAAGGGCTTTGCATTGGGGCTGTTAGAAATACCAGGCTGAAAATTTTTCATGACTGTATCAGGCAACAATATATTTTGGTGATGCATTCTCATATACCCTGGAGATCTCTCCCTCTTCTTCACTGCTGCCATTATAGTAGCCTCTACCAGAGTGATTGAAATCAGGTAGGAGTGATACAGCTTTCCTTAACAAAGATAGATTTCATAGCCAATAATCTATCCCTATGAATCTAAGATGACTTTCATCCATTTTAAAGAAGTTGACCTTTATCCATTTCAAAAGGTGTTTAATTTTTTCTATAAAATTTCCAGTAATATGGTATCCATTACCTACATTAAAAATAATTGTGTACCTCACACCCATTAGGATGGCTACTATAAAAAAAACAAAAACAAAAAGAAACAACCTATTCAGGTCCTCTGCTCATTTTTAATCAGATTGTTGTTTTAGTGTTGAGTTGTAGGAGTTCTTTATATATTTTGGATATTAACCCTTTATTGGATATATCATTTGCAAATATCTTCTTCCATCTAGAAGGTTACCTTTTTTGTTGCCTGTTTTGTTAATGGTTTCCTTTGCTGTGCAGAAGTTTTTCAGTTTGATGTCGTTCCAGTTGTTCAATTTTGCTTTGTGTTGCCCTTGCTTGAGAAGACAGATAACCCCCCAAATGGTGCTAAGATGTCCAAGAGTTTACTGCCTATGATTTTTTTAAGGAGTTTTATGGTTTTAGGTCTTACATCTAAGTCTTTGATCTATTTTGAGTTTATTTTTGTGTATGGTATAAGAAAGTGGTCTAGTTTCATTCTTTTTCATGTAGCTGTCTGGTTTTTCCGGCACTACTTACTGAAGAGATTGTCTTTCCCTTATTGTATATTCTTGCTTTCTTTGTCCTAGATTAACTGGGGTAATATAAGTGTGAGTTTATTTCTGGACTTCATTCTGTTTCATTGATCTTTGTGTCTATTTTTGTGCCAGTATCATTCTGTTTTGATTACTGTAGCTTTGTGGTTTAGTTTGAAATCTGAGAGTATAATATTTCCAGCTTTGTTCTTATTTCTCAAGATTGCTTTGGTTATTTGGGACTGGGATCTTTTGGGGTTGAATACAAATTTGGGGATTATTTGTTCCACTTATGTAAAAAATGGTGGGATTGTATTTAATCTGTAGATTGCTTTGGATATCTTTCCAAAGAATACATACAGATGGCAAACAGATACATGTAAAGGTGTTGAACATCATTAATCATCAGGCAAACAAACCAAAACCACAATAAGATATCCCCTTACACTTGTCACAATGACTAGTATCAAAAAGACAATAAATAACAAGTATTGGGAAGGATATAGAGAAAAGGGAACCCTTGTCCACTCTTGGTGGGAAGGTATATTGGGGCAACCACTATGGAAAGCAGTATAGAACTAAAATTAAAAAATAGAAATACCATATGATCCAGTAATTCCATTTCTGGGTATTTACCCAAAGAAAACAAAAACACTAATTTGAAAAGATACATATACCCCGATGTTTACAGCAACATTATAGCAACATTATTTACAATGGAAACAACCTAAGTGTCCATCGGTAGAAGGATGGATAAAGAAGATGTGAGATACACACACACACACACACACACACAATGGAATATTACTCAGCCATAAAAAAGGAATGAAATCTTGTGATTTGTGGCAACATGGATGGACTTAGAAAGTACTATGTTAAGTGAAATAAGTCAGAAAGAGAAAGACAAATACTATATGATTTCATTTATATGTGGAGTCTAAAAAAACAAACCAAACCAAACAAAATAGAAACAGATTCATAGAACAAATTGATGGTTCCCAGTGAGGAGGAGGTTAGGAGAATGGGTAAAAGAGGTGAAGGGGAATTAAGAGGTACAAACTTCCAGTTGTAAAATAAGTAAGTCATGGAGATATAAAGTACAGCATAGAGAATATAGTCAATAATATTGTAATAACTTTGCTGACAGTTGGTGACTACACTTAGTGGTGAACATTTTGTTATACACATAAATGTAAAACCACTTTGTTGTACACCTCAAACTAATACTATATGTCAACTACAATTAAAAAAATTTTTTTGAATAAAAAATAAGAACAACCAACAAAAAAAGCAACAAGGAAGTTGGCAAGGATGTGGAGGAATTTGAACCCTTGTGCATTGTCTCTGGAATTGTAAAATGGTGCATCCATTATGGAAAACAGTATGGAGGTTCCTCAAAATTAAAAATACAACTATCAGATGAACCAGTGATCCCACTTCTGGGTATATACCCAAAATAATTGAAAGCAGGGTCTCAAAGAGATATTTGCCCACCCATGTTCATAATAGCATTACTCACAACACTCAAGAGGTAAAAGCAACCCAAATGTACATACACAGATGTGGTTTATACATACAATGGAATGTTACCGAGTCTTAAAAAGGAAGGCAGTCCTGACAGTGTGACAACAGGGATGAGCCTTGAGGACTTCATGCTAAGTGAAAGAAGCTGGTCGCAAAAGACACATACTATGTTTCCACTTATAACATATCTAAAGTAGTCAAATTCAGAGAATTAGAATGGTGGTTACCAAGGGCTGAGGGGAGGGAGGGACTGAAGGGAAGTTGTTGTTCAATGGGTAGAGCATTTCAGTTTTGTAGGATGAAAGTCCTGGAGATTGGTTGCACAACAGTGGGAATATGGGCAATAGTGAAAAATGGTCAGAATGGTAAATTTTATGTTAAGTGTTTTTTTCCACAATAAAAGGATTGGTGAATTATATGTAAAGTGAATTATATCTAAATAAAAAAAACCCTGAACGTAAGTTTCCCACAACTGTTATCATGTAGAATTTTTTAAGGAGTATCTAATTCCCCATGTGCAAAGTTTATTTTTTAAATGTCACTTTAGAATTTTATTTCCTTAATTAGACTAAGTAAATTCCCTTAACATAGCCTTTTACACAAGGTCAATTTTTAAAATGTTTTCAATATAAAGTTTTTCCCCCTTTCCTATCAATGCCATCCATATTACTTTGTAGAAATTCAACACACACACACAAATATCTTGGACAAATGGTAGGCATAGAAAATAAGCTTACTGGGCGCCTGGGTGGCTCAGTTGGTTAAGCGACTGCCTTCGGCTCAGGCCATGATCCTGGAGTCCCGGGATCGAGTCCCGCATCGGGCTCCCTGCTCGGCAGGGAGTCTGCTTCCCCCTCTGACCCTCCCCACTCTCATGTGCTCTCTCTCATTCTCTCTCTCTCAAATAAATAAATAAAATCTTTAAAAAAAAAAAAAAAAAGAAAAAAGAAAATAAGCTTACTGTGTTAAATACCAGAAACCCAGTACAGTTTTCCAAATGAAAATCTTTCCTTTTTTAGACTACAAATGAGATATTCTCAGGAGCCACATAAACTTAGGCACTTTCTTGTCTACATAACACTTTTTCTTTTAAAGATGCTAAAAGAGTTGTATAGTTTTTATAACTATGTCTACTCCAAGACCCTGAGCAAAAGTCCTACATGCATCCTTATGTGGGTCTCTAAATGCTAAATAGAGATAATGAACTGGCATGGGTTTTATACTGTACTTCTTGACATGCATGGCTAATAGGTCAATAATATTCAGGAAGAAACAAAAAAGGAAATAAATAGAAGACATTTTTGGATCTGTGATTCTCATTTGAGGGAAAGGTGTGCAGAATTGATATTTATAGTACTTGCTCTTGGCTCTAATATTTTACATACTCCACTCTTGGATATTGGCTAATATCACAGAGCTAAGTTTTGTATTTAGGAAAATTTTTGTCAAATGAATATTTCATGTTTCTTTAAAAAATAGTGTATATACTCTTATACAGGTTTACTAAAATCAGACAGTTTTTATATAAAATGTACACTTGGTTGTTATCTAACCAGATTGAATAATACATGAAAGAATATAGAATTCATAGAATAATACATTATTTTAATTCTTATATGATCTGTTATATAAAAAAAAATTTATTCTGAAGTGCTAAGTTTGTTGTGTAACCTTCCTGGTTACACGTGTTTTTTAATATTGATGTGTAAGTATGTGTGTGTCTGTGTGTATAACATGTTTGTTTTTATATGCATTTTTATATGTTTGTAGAGATTGTTAATCAGTCTTTTATTGCCCTCTCTCTCTCACACACACACGTTAATGATGATAGCCCTTGCTTTTTCCACCCTAGGGGGTTATGACAAGGTTAAATAGAAGCAGCTTAGTTCATTGAAAATACCATGGGTTTCATGTGAATACAATTTTGGATTCAGATCTTGTCTCTATTTTTTAATAAAACTAGATCCTTAAGCTATGAATTAAATCTTTAGACAGTTTTCCCATTTTTAAAATGGGAATAGATGGCCATGTCTCCTAGAATTATTGTATAGAGCAAAACATAACGTTAAGTGCCTAGTGTTATGTTTGACATCCAATAAAAGCTATGCTTTTATTGGAGAGTTAAAATTTTCACTTTTATTTCCCCTTGCTTTCCTTCATGTTGCAAAAAAAGACTGTCTGGTTCTTAAACGTAGAAAGGTGAGGAAAAAACTTGGATAGTAACCCATTTTTCATCCTCAGCTTTTAGTGGAATGTGTTCTGGTTATCTAGCTGGAAATTAAAGTTGTCCTGAAAGTTTCTTGGTTAAATATATAAATATAAATAAATACATACATTCCTAAAAGACAGTCTCTTCAACAAATGGTGTTGGGAAAATTGGAGAGCCACATGCAGACGAATGAACCTGGACCATTTCCTTACACCACACACAAAAATAAACTCAAAATGGATGAAAGACCTAAATGTGAGACAGGAGTCCATCAAAATCCTAAAGGAGAACACAGGCAGCAACCTCTTCAACCTCAGCCGCAGCAACTTCTTAGAAACATCGCCAAAGGCAAGGGAAGCAAGGGCAAAAATGAACTATTGGGACTTCATCAAGATAAAAAGCTTTTGCACAGCAAAAGAAACAGTCAACAAAACCAAAAGACAACCTACAGAATGGGAGAAGATATTTGCAATTGACATATCAGATAAAGGGCTAGTATCCAAAATCTATAAAGAACTTATCAAACTCAACACCCAAAGAACAAATGATCCAATCAAGAAATGGGCAGAAGACACGAACAGACATTTTTCCAAAGAAGACATCCAAATGGCCAACAGACACATGAAAAAGTGTTCAACATCGCTCAGCATCAGGGAAATCCAAATCAAAACCTCAGTGAGGTACCACCTCACACCAGTCAGAATGGCTAAAATTAACAAGTCAGTAAATGACAGATGTTGGCAGGGATGCGGAGAAAGGGGAACCCTCCTACACTGTTGGTGGGAATGCAAGCTGGAGCAGCCACTCTGGAAAACAGTATGGAGGTTCCTCAAAAAGTTGAAAATAGAGCTACCCTACAACCCAGCAATTGCACTACTGGGTATTTACCCCAAAGATACAAATGTAGGGATGTGAAGGGGTATGTGCACCCCGATGTTTATAGCAGCAATGTCCACAATAGCCAAACTATGGAAAGAGCCAAGATGTCCATCGACAGATGAATGGATAAAGAAGATGTGGTGTATATATATACAATGGAATATTATGCAGCCATCAAAAGGAATGAAATCTTGCCATTTGCAATGACGTGGATGGAACTGGAGGTTATTATGCTGAGCGAAATAAGTCAATCAGAGAAAGACATGTATCATGTGATCTCACTGATATGAGGAATTCTTAATCTCAGGAAACAAACTGAGGGTTGCTGGAGTGGTGCGGGTGGGAGGGATGGGGTGGCTGGGTGATAGACATTGGGAAGGGTATGTGTTATGGTGAGTGCTGTGAATTGTGCAAGACTGTTGAATCACAGATCTGTACCTCTGAAACAAATAATACATTATATGTTAAAAAAAAAAAAAGAAGGTAGCAGAAAGGGAAAAATGAAGGGGGGAAAATCGGAGGGGGAGATGAACCATGAGAGACAATGGACACTGAGAAACAAACAGAGTTCTAGAGGGCAGGGCAGTGGGGGGATGGGTTAGCCTGGTGATGGGTATTAAAGAGGGCATGTACTGAATTGAGCACTGGGTGTTATACGCAAACAATGAATCATGGAACACTACATCAAAAACTAATGATGTAATGTATGGTGATTAACATAATAAAATAAAAATACATACATACATACATACATACAAACATACATACACGTAACATTTAAAGTGCTATTTTATTGTATTCCCTTATCTAGACTAAATAAAATCCCTTAATGTAGCCATTTTTACACAGGGCAATTTCTTCATCTTTTAATATAAACTCTTTTTTCTTTAGCAATCTGTGCTACCACATTATTCTGTAGAAATTCAGCATAACAGAATATAACTTGGACAAAAGCTAAGGATAGATTTAAAAGAATAAAAAATATAAGATTCTTAGCTGAAAAAAAAAAAAGCTAAGCATAGAAAATTGGTTTACTGTGTTAAATACCAGAAACCCAGTACAGTTTTTCAAGTCAAATCTTTCCTTTTTAGACTCTAAGTTAAAAATATTGTCAGGATATGTTATTAATGTGGATATTAATAAAATGAATTCATTTTATGGTCATATATTTATAATTTATATGTAAATATATAAATTACTAGTATTTATGTATATTGTATAACAGTTTATTATTATATGTTATATGTATTATATATTATATACATTGTATGTTATACCCAATTATATCCATTAAATTATATGTTAATATATAACCATACAAATATAATGTATTTATATATGTGTGTATAATATGTTTTGAAACAATCTGAAATTTACAGAAAAGCTCCTAGAGACCTCTGGCCAGTCCATGGGAGTGTGAGCTTCTGAATCAAGAGCTAGCAACTGTGAGTCACATCTTTTTCATATTTAGAATTTCCCTGATTTTCTCATCCAGGGAATCCAAGACAATCTATTTTAAGATCTATTGGTGAGTAAATTTAATTACATCTGTGGGGCATCTGGGTGGTTCAGCTGGTTAAGCCTCTGACTCTTGATTTTAGCTCAGGTCATGATCTCAGGATCATGAGATTGAGCCCTATGTCAATAGGCTCCATGCTCAGCATGGAGTCTGCTTGAGATTCTCTCTCTCCCTCTGCCTTTTACCCCGCTTGCACTTGCTTGTTCTCTCAAAATATAGAAATAAAATATTTAAAAAAATTAATTACATCTGTGAAGTTCCTTTTGCCATACAGTGTAACATATACACAAATACGACACAAGTCATAAGGGTATGGTCATTTGGCAAGGAGTGTTGGAAAGAAACTCACTCTGCCTATACTGGAAGATATTTAAAGCTATTTAAATGTCTTAATTTTTCATCAAGTTTTAGTTTATTCATTTTTTGATTTATATCAGCATGGACTCTTAGATTCCTCTTTTATTCATTATTACTTTATTATCTGCTACCATCCCGCATTTGACTATAGGAACCCTTGCAATCTGGCTACTCTTTACTTTTGACATGTTCCCCTCATTCTTTGTACACTTTCTTGCTTTCTGGCACAATAGATATTTCATCTTGTACTTTCCCTGCCCCAGTCCTGCTATCTGCTTTTTCTCCAAAGAGCCCTAATTTCTTTTAGTTGAAAATGATATTTGGAAGTTAGTATCTGGCTACTAGGTTGCTATTAAGGTGGAACTGATCCCATTTCCTTCTCAGGTGACAATTTACACACACACACACACACACATATTGATATCTCTATATTTCTGTATACTGAAAACCATCAGTTCATGCTTATACTTCCAATTCTAGTTAAAAGTATTTAGTTCTCTCTTTCTATGTTTGTAACCCATTTAACATCAAGAAACCTGGTGCCTTCTTCCATGTAGATTGCTTCTTTACCACACTTGAGCTTCATTATTCCCTAAAGAGCTGCCCTCTGCATATGCGGCTAGCGCTGCCCCATCTAATGACTTTATGACTGAATTGTCCATAAAGGGAAAGAGTAAGAATAGTATTAGGGACATTTTTTTGTTGTTGTTTAAAACACTTTTATTATAATTGCCTTTTCAAAAAGGAACCCTTTATTTTAGAATAGTTGTAGGTTTACAGAAAAAGTGCAGATAGTGCAGAGAGTTCTGGTATACCCCACACTCAATTTACCTGTTGCTAAGATGTTGCATGAGTATGATGCCTTTGTCACAACTAATGAGCCAATTTTGACACACGTTTATCAAATAAAGTCCACCTTTTATTAACGTTTCTAGTAACATTCTTCAAGGGGAGAAAAGGATTTTACCCATGTATCTTCAATTTACCCTTTGTCTTCACTGCAATTTTCCCCACAGGATTCAATTGTTATTCAAATAGAAGAACACTAAAATTGCTGGTGTGTTAGGAATTCCCTTGAAGATCATCCTCCTTATTTATAGATTTTCTAGTGTTTTACTGTAGCAACCTATTATCTGTACCCAGCATGCTTTTTTAACTTATTTTTCTAAATAAGGTAATCAAATGAGATATGGTCTGTAAAGTGCTTGGCACAGTGCCCACACCACTTTATCAGGCGCCAGAGGCACAGTGTGAGGGGACTGTAAGTTTTTCAGTGGCCTGCAAAAAAAAAGAAAAAAAAGTGGAGACCAAGAAAAGAATCTTTCTCTGGAAACTATGAAAAGAAAATGGCAAAATCTAAATGAATAAATGTTTTATTAAATATCTAGGAAGCATAATATTATGTCAACTTCATGAGTTGTTAAATTTGGTATTCATAAAAAATGTCACTATATTTGAAAACAATCTGTAGGTTAGATTTTCTACAAAATGATTGCTGAGAAATCAGAGCTCATCCTAATTAAAGGAATAACTTATAGCCAATCATCTCAAAAGCAAAGTAATCACAGTAATTAGGTCTTTTTTTCCCCAGCCAAAATTATTTTAACGTCAGATGGGAGAGAATTTTAATGCACTTGTTAAGATACCTGTGACAATCATAAAAATTTCCCACCTAGCATGTAATGAGTGATTGGCAAATATTAATTCTCTTTCCTTCTTTGTATTTGAACAAATATTTGTGTCAGGGCGAATAATGGGTTGATAACGTAGAAAATACACTTGTTGGCAAATTCTAACAGGAGATTAAGTGATTTTCATGCATTTTGAGGGGATTCTGCAGTACAGGATAGAGAAGAAATCTAGACTTTTAGTTAGAAACATTGGCTGACTTTCTTCTCAGTCACTTCGTTTCTCCTAAATATCTGGATGCTGTGTTCTGTCTCTGACTTTCTATTGCATCATCTGTAAAATGGGAATAATAATTATACTTGTGCACATGTATTGGAGTGCTGCTTGTGAAATCATTTAGTGATTATTAGGTCTACAAAATATCAAATAAAATTGCTGATCATGATACCATTGTTGGTACCAACGTATTTATTTAGATATATTTCAGAAACGATGACATTGACGTAATCAGAACATTTTAGGCTCTTCAGAGTTTTAAACATCAGTATTTACAAAAATAAAGCTATGTAAGTAAAGAGCATCAGTGCCTATTACAATGCTTGGCTGTATTCTCTGTACTACCCACTGTGCTGCCCTATGACAGTATGTCCCCGTTTTCTATGTCTCCTTCATTTATTCTTTGTTCCCCTAAAGAGTGAGGCACCTGCAACATTTTAAGGCTGACACCATATGATAGATCCCATCAACTTCTGCTGCTGTATTAGAAGATACACACAGCTAGAATATTATATCCTTACTAGCTTGTCCCAGAGACACAAAAGCGCTTTGTCTATACATTTTCTCCTAAGTTTTAAAAATCTATAAAGATGGAAAAAATCTATTAAAAATTTTCCCCCTGAACAATTACATGAAGAACATGAGATTCTAGGTAGAAAGTCATTATAAAAGTCTATAAATAAAAAAAAAAAGTTCTGTCCTCCAATAAGCTTAGCAAAATTGTTCTGAAGACTAGAAGAAATTGGGATTCTCCTGCTTAATTGACAGTCTGGTATTTATTGAAGATTGCTCAAAATGGTTAACTCATATGTTCTGGCAAGTTCAAGAAACTGATAAGAGTTTTGTTCAGAAAGTACAGTTTGTCCTGTTAGCTTTTTAAAGGTTTGAAGATTCTCTAGATATTTTTAATCAGTTATCTGAACTTAGCATTATTTGAAGTTGTAATGAAAGCTCTCCTGAATGTATGGGAGGGCAGAGTAATAAATAAATGAGTTTTTTCCTAATTATTTTTGTAGCAGTATAGGTAAGAGCTGAAATGAAAGAAGCTTTTAGTTACAAAATAATTTAAGAATTCTAAGGTGAGTGTATAGATTGATAATTGGTGACATTTTATGCTGGGTGGAGGCAGCCCGTACATCATTATATATGATACATTCCTGAAAAATATATTTGAGGGCCACGTGGGTGGCTCATTCAGTTACATTTCTGCCTTTGGCCCATGTCATGATCTCAGGGTCCTGGGATGGAGCCCTGCGTTGGTCTCCCTACTCACCAGGGAGCCTGCTTCTCCCTCTGCCCCTCCACCCTACTTGTGCTTGGGCTCTCTCTCTCCTCCCCTCTCTCTCAAATAAATAAATGAAATACTATTTAGACAGACCATGTGAGTATAGAACAACTAAAGGTACTATTTTTATTCATTTTGTTTTACCATGGTGATATTTTAATCAGAGTTCTCAAGGCAATGGAACCATGCAGAAAGGTCTTTTACTGGCATTATTTTTATGGGAGCACAACAAAAAGGACTCTAAACATTGCTTAGATAGCCTCATGATAGTCTCTCTACAAGTAATCCTTATTTTCTAGTCATTTTCTCTGCTTAAAGTTCATGAACATTATTGCCACCCCTGGTTATAGTTATCGCTAAATGCAGCCCACAAGCCAGCTGGTGCTGCAAGTGAAGACCTCTTATTCTAAAATGTTTAATTACCTCTTTCAGCCTGGAAAAGTATGGGCAAAAAGATAGTGAGCTTTAGCTTAGGAGCAATTGAACAAAGTTCTATTTAGTCTGATGCTTTCCCTCAATTGTAAAATTGATCCTCTTAATCAATACGGTGGAGAGAAAAAGAGGTAATCCTACAGAGAAGAGGGGTGGAGAATGATACGATTCGATGAGGCTTGATGATAGCCCCGCAATTTTGAAGTGACAGAGATTCTAAGAAGAGCTCTGTCCATGGCCACTTGTAAATACAAATAAAATAAGCAAAGTATAAATGATTTTCCATTTTGGTTCAGTCACATCATTGGTTCTATTATCTTGATAATCAAGAGGTATCTAATCAAGCATTTACTTGATAGAAAGAATTGTATAAGAGATGGCAAGGTACAGAATCGCCTGTGTCCGGCTACTCAACAAAGTTCAATAAAAACATAGCACATGTGCACATTAGAGGTGGCCTCTGAGTGCAAAACATTCAAGATGAAGCACTCCAAGCCATCGCTGTGATGGCTGTTACCCAGCCTGAGCAGTGATCCTTCCTGTACCTAGAAGAATATGAAATCTCTTCACACTTGGGGTTCAGATAGATACTGTTAGGTTTCCAAATCATTATCTCCTGACACAGACTGTTACGTTTCCAACTCATTATCCACAATTCAAGATGGAACAAAGAAATTTTTAGGAACAAAAGGTCTCTATGACCATGTCTGAAGTTTGGAAGGAGGCACCAGACTCAGGATCAGGGCCTGAACGGTGGGCGGGAAGGGAGTGGGGAGGAGATTCTAGGAGGAATGACAGTGGTTTCCAGTGCAGTGAGTTGAATACCCTTGGTCCCAAACCCCTCAACCCCTTAGATAACCTGAGCTGGTGGCAAACTGAAAAGAACTAAATGGACAAGGATAGTTTATGGTATTAGGCCCAATACACTTGTTGATGGCTGGATATTGGGAGAGGAAGGTGTTTCTTTCCTGGTTTGAGATAAAGTTGAGAAGTTTGGTCAACAAGAAAACTACTGGAGAGGTGGCAAGTCCCCAAAGGCAACAGAAGTACACAGGGTTCCCACAGTGCTGACCTCAGAAAGAATGAGCAGCCCTGAAGGGAGAGGAGAGAGAGAGAGAGAGCTACAGTTGGGGGACCATTGTGCTGACTCTGATTCTGGTTTGGTTTATGTTTGGTAAACTTCTCCACAAACCCCATTTTTTCTGAGAGGATCTGAAAAGACAAAGTGGGAAGGTTGAGTATCTGGGATATGAAGACTACTAATTCAGGGGATGTAGGAACCTAATCTTATCTATTACACCTTAAATTAATATTGTTTAAACAACACTTCTTCTTTTTTTTTTTTTACTTTGTAGAATTTTATTTAGGTCAAGTTCTTAGTACACAGCAACAATTTCAAATACAATTTTAAACACCACTTCTTGACCTGTTCCTGGTCTCTTGCTTTATCTTTTTTCTGCCTCTTTGCAATCCCCTATAAGCCAGATGCTGAATGCACCCTTTTTCATGTTATCATTGGCTTTCTGGAGTTGTCCTTAATTTTTAGATTATGTCTGACCTATCCCAGACCCTGGAACCCTATCCCAGAATTCAAGTGAGGTTTGTCCTATCTTTAGGTGAGTGGATTTGCCAAAATAGTAAGAGCTGAGATTTACAATCAGCAGTAATGCTCAAATAAGTCTAGGAAGGAAGTTTAGGACAAATGCCTAATTCTTAGTGGACAAGGCAAGATCGATCGTGTATAGCCATAACCCCGAAAGAAAATCCAATGGTCATGGTTTTGGCGAATGCCTTACAAATGCCCAAGCCCAAAAAGCAATGACAAAGTTTTTTTTCTGGTAACTCTTTGTCCTCATCTAGTTCTGTGTTCAAAGGATCACCATTTTAAAAAGGCAGATGGAAGGCTGGATTTGGGAGAGTGGGATGAGCTGAGTAGGGTCCTGTGAGAGATGATCATGGCACAGAAGCAAAGATACTGATCTCATTTTGCAGAATCACGTTTCCCAGGATGTCAGGTACTTTATGGGCAAAGCTACAGGTGACAGTGATAATAACACAGCTTATGTACTGTGAACGCTCTTTCCATCATCTTCAAAAATCCACTAAGGAAGACACGATTTTAAGAGAAAGAAATGACTTTAATTTATGGAACCCAAAAATCACAAGGCACTAGCTTCTTAGCATCTTATATACAGAGAACCAGATGTACTAACCAGACACTCTGGGACCCCAGGGACACCCTCAAATTGCAGCCCCGATCCTCCCTGACCTTTTACTCTATCCCTGACTTCTCTACACAAGTGTTAACTTGCAGATACCTGTGTCCTCTTGTCTCTATGGTGTGGTGAGGTCAAACTATTAAAACCCAGGAGACTTGGCCTCTAGTTTGAACTTATCTACTGACAAGTATAAAACCCAAGTAAGTCGCTTTTCCTCTCTGGACCTCAGTTTTCTCATCATTTTTAGAAGAAGTCAAGTCTAGATGATTTTTCCCATTTCTTCCAATACTGTGGATCATTGACTTTATGGATTTTTGAGCAGATCTTACTCAGTCCCATTTTGTACCTATAAAGCTGCCTCTCACTTAAGGCCTTCCTGTGTCTCAACCAGTATCCACCAAATCCTGTTTGACTCATTTTCCTCTTTGAATCAGCACTGACCTGGCCCATTCCTGCTTCATCTAAAACAGAGTGATAGAGAATAAAGAGCACTTATTTTATTCGCTTATCTCCTTTTTGAAAATTTAGTTTTAAACTGCAAACTCAGCAAATAGTTTGTTGAGGCCAGGCCAGATTCCTTTTTAATAAAACAGGAAGATATAAGATAGGTGATTCCATTTTCTTGCCAGGTTTAGTGATCTATGCACTTAAAGTCTTCACAAATGAACTTTGTGGAAAAAGAAAATGCTTGGAAATGAACACTGTCGTCTCAGCCATCACACTTAAATCTAACAAGTTTGGTACTTCTATTTCTTCTTTTTCTTTTGTACAGCTGATTTTATGTATTTGAATACGGGAAATATTTTGTAGCATTTGAAAACCTTTTGATGGTTCACACAATATACTCCAAATTCATGTAACAAATTTCGATTTTGAAAACTGCTTCTAAGCAATTCACTTACCCTCATTGCACCTCCTTTTCCTTGTCTATAAATTGAAGAGGTTGAAACAGCTAATCTCAAAGGAACCTTCCAGTCCAAAAACGTTATGATTTGATGTTTTCCTCATTTATTGTACACAGTGAGAACAACTCTTCTAGTGGCCAAACACAATAGAAAGCCTAATGATAATGGCTTTGACAGGAGTCTAATTAGGGCTTTTAGATACAAATTCAATTTATGCTAAGGTCTTTCTCATGAGTCTTAGTTGGATGGTGGCTTTAAGGAATATTACTAAGCTTGGGTGAATTCCAAAGCATCTTTATCTTATGGCTCTAATATTTTTGCTTTACAATAGAGTCATGCCAATTTATTGTTATAAGTTCATAGTATAGAAAGACTCGGGCAATAAGGAATTTTTTAAAAGGGAGAATGATGAATATATTTTGCATGAGGCTACATAATTTTAGAGTCAGAAGGGATCCTGGAAAATTTATGTGGATTTACTGGTACAGGAACAACGCTAAAAATAAGGCAATAAAAGGACCTGATTCATTAATCGGAAGATTTTATATGAAGAATTTCTGGCAGAAAGAAATACTTGGGGATTAAATAATAAAACTGAATCTGTTTTCAAGACAAAAGAGTTGTTTCCATTATTCCTGCCAGATATCATGTAGAGAAATAAGCAGCGAAACAGAAAGCAATTTGAAAATTGTATAGATTACTATTTTAAAAATTATATTCTGTCAACTTAGATCTGCAAAAACCTGTTCCTCAAAAATGGGCATTGTTTTCAAATAAATTTGAGAAACACTGGTTTCAACAAAGCTGTCATAGTTTATTTTACATAGCGAATTTTTAGGAGCCTTAATATTCTAGTGTATGATGGATACTGTTAAGTCTCTAAGAGAGGAATAAAGCACATGCTTTTTTTATGTTATGTTAATCATCAGTTTCTGATGTAGTGTTCCATGATTCATTGTTTGCATATAACACCCGGTGCTCCATGCAGAACGTGCCCTCTTTAATACCCATCACCAGGGTAACCCATCCTTTTTAAAATAAACTTATTGAACAGGGAATCTTTAAGAAATTTGATCAGATTAAAATATCATTTAGTAATTATAAAGAAAGAGTGTTAACATACATTTTGAAACTCTGGTCTATGTTATCTTATAAAACTTTCAGTTTAAAAATATTTGTGGTTTGAGTTGCTCGTGCAAGTGTGTGTGTGTGTGTTTATGTATTAACAGTCATTTGGGCAAATATTTAGAACTTTGGTGATGATGCTGTTAGCCTTTGATGTTCTGGTTTAAGTCCATTTCTTATTTTTTTATATTTTATATTTTTTTAAGATTTTATTTGAGAGAGAGAGAGAGAGCACAAGCAGGGGGAGTGGTAGGCAGAGGGAGAAGTGGGCTCCCTGGAGCCCAATGCAGGGCTCTATCCCAGGACCCTGGGGTCATGACCTGAGCCAAAGGCAGCCGCTTAACCAACTGAGCCACCCAGGTGCCCCTATAGGTCCATTTTTTACCCCTCTCGTTATCTAAAAATGAATGTGACCCCCCCCAATTCTTTGTCCATGGCCCATCTTCTCCATTCCGCTCTCGAAATGTCCAAGACCTAGCATGCCTCATCTCAGCAAACATGAAGTATATTACTCTACATGTCAGAAAATTGGGGACTATTCTTCCCACTGATTATTGCCAAATAATTACTATATCCTGCTGATTTTACCTTCTAAGCATCTCCTGAATCCATCTCTTTCTATCCATCTCTGCTGCCAACAAGCATAGGTTAAGTTACTGACCTTCCTATGCACTGTTGTAAGAGTCTCCTAATTCTCTCTCCAAGTGTACTTTTCCAAGTTATTTCACTCATTGTCACATCAGAAATTAAAAACAAAAAATTCTATCATACCTCTTCACTCAGTATCCTCTGATAGCTTTTTCCTTAAAGGAAAATAACATAATCCTTGAGATGGCCTACAAAGCCTTAAACAATGTTTAGCATTCTAGACTTTTCAGGAGTCAAATTTCCTTTTTATTTTTAAATCAATTTTATTGAGATATAATTAACACATGGTAAAATGCAACCATTTTAAAACACATTTTGCTAAATTTTGACAAATTTATCTATCTAATCAGGATATAGATGATTTTCTATCACCCTAAAAATTCCTGTGAGCGCCATCCCAGGCAACCTCAAACACCACCCCACTCCTTTTGGTTTCCATGATTCAGAGTGTTTTTCTGCTCATTGGAAGATTCCTTGACCTATTTATGAAGATGCAGGATGTTCCCCAATGTTGTTTCCTCCGCCTGGGACGTTCCTCCCCACCCCAAACGCATGCCAGAGTGCCTACCAACTCTTATTCACCCATCCATTTTTAAAGGTTTATTTACTTGTTTTAGAGAGAGTGAGAGAGAGGGAGAGCAGGTGGAAGGGCAGAAGGAGAGGAACCCAAGCAGATTCTGTGCTGAGCAGGGAGCCCAATGCGGGGCTCGATCTCATGACCATGAGATTATGACCTGAGCTGAAAACAAGAGTCTGATGCTCAACCCTCTGAGCTACCCAGGTGCCCACCCATCCATTTTCAGTTTAAACATCACTTCTTTAGTCATTTAAAAGTGTGTCTAGCCAAGTAGCTACTCATTAAATATTAGTTATTATTTTAATGAGTAGTAAGTTCGTTTGAAGGATAGGACTTTTGGGTAAAAAAAAAATCATAGAAAAAAGGATAAGAGCTCTGGCCTGTTTTAAAAAAAATATCAATTCAGCATGAGACAGTTTTGAAGAAGATGTTCATTCTAACAATTTCCTGAAACCACAAAAAGAGCTATAGTTTTTTTGTTTTTTTGTTTTTAGTCCATGAATTTCCCAAGATGTTATCAAAGGTAGGATTTAGGAAAAATAGTGAATTAGATTATCTGACAGATAAAATATTCTGTAGTTGTAGGAGGGCCCTGTGTTCCCATTACTGTCCCACAAAATAAGTCTGTCTTTACTGAGTTACTAAACTGTTGTGAGGATAGAGAGAAGAGAAAGAGGAGGAAATAATTTTGCTGGGGTTTATCCATTATCTTTTATCACCCATCTATTGTTGAGATTAGATGTTTTTTTTTTTTTTAACAGTCTCTGAGGTCACTGTGAGAGTTATGTCATCCAGACCCAAGCACTGAACCCATTCTGCCAAAGCCATGTGGACCTAAACCTCTTCTCTAATTAAATATCAATCATTTCAGGAATGCTTCCTTGGTGAGACAACCCTTCTGGTGGTAATGAATCATAAAGCTCAAAGAAGACAGTTGAAGGAGTAACTAGTGAGCCAGTTTGGTCCTATTAAAGGGAAAGTAAAAAATAAAATTATTTAGCCAGAATTTGAGGTTCAACTTTGCAATAGATCATTTAAGTAATTTCCTTTTCTGAGGAAGTTTCATGTAATAAAAATGGCTAAGATCCCACAGTTGCTTTTAACTCAGTAAAAATAAAGAGCAGTTGGTGCTGTGTTACTATAATGGCTTATGTGACTTATTCATTGAGCTCCCCAAAGATCTTGCATATTCTGGAAACAGTCATTTGTTTGTTAAAATGCTGAAGAGTTAAGATGTTTATTGTTTTACATAAAATCCTCTTTGAGATGGACTAAAAGGGTGTGTTAGTTATTTTAATCATACACTGTGCTATAATATTTTACTCTGAATTTGTTATGGCACTAACGATTTTAAGAGTATCGTCAATTACATCGCTGATTCTAACCATCTAAATTGGTCTCCCATCCTTAAGTTTTTTTTTTCACATATTTAAATGCATTTGTAAACCATATATTTCAGTTGTTGAAAAAAGTTAGTTAAGCTGCTGTTTCATCACTGATTTATGATTTTATCATCTCTCGTGTGCCCGCTGACCTTTGGGCTCAGCGCTGCACAGGCATGCTTCGAGTGTGCTTTAATGCAGCTGGGGGTGGGGGTGGGGGATACTATAGGTACTTCTGGAGCATTTCTTAGAGACCAAATCAGATTTGCTTACTAGAAAGGAATTAGGCTGAGGCTTGTGTTGCCAAAGGGCATTGGGGAACTCAGGTTATATAATTAAAGTGTTGATGCTGATGAAATTAACCAGAGCGCCAAGTGATCTATCATAGGAATTAAAATTATATTTTTAAAAAGGCTTGTCAAATTGCATGATGCATAACAGGTTTTCTCTGAAGAAGTGTGTTGGACATAGAACGTCAAAGTCGGTTATATATTACTTTATATGTAAATATAATTTCCTTCTGAAGTTCTAGCAGCAACTGCAAGCTCTGATTTGTCTAAAAAATAATATGTATCAGTTGATTCATTATAGAATTGTAGAAAGATAAGTAAAACAAATGCAAAGACCTTGTCCAGTTCATTTACCGTTCTCATGCAGGTAAACTTATAGCCATAGCACTTACTAGATTATCTTTAAAGTTATTTTAATAGAAATTTCCCCCATTATAAAAATAGTCAAATGAGGGGTGCCTGGCTGGCTCAGTCGGTGGTGCATGTGACTCTTGATCTTGGGGTTGTGGGTTCAGGCCCCACGTTGGTGGTGGAGCCTACTTAAAAAAATAACCAAGTTAAAATTCTGGAAAATACAAACCTATTTTCTGTCACTAAAGATTTGGCTATTATGGAAGTTTCTCTTTATAGCTTTAATTGGTCTCATACAATGTATTTTGAAATGTCTGCATTGTACTCTATGGTTGTAATGCTTCAATATTTATTTAAGCACTCAGTGATTATTAAATATTTTGGTTATATGCAGATTTTCACATTATAAATGAATTTCTGTTCATGTCTGAAAGTGAATTTTAAGAAATTAAATTATTTGTTTGAAGTGTAGGCCCATTTTTAAAACTTTTGTCACATTTTGTCACATTTTGCCAAAACAAATTTGAAAGGTGTTTCTAATTTGAGCCTTTACCAAAACCTGGAATTAGAGATTTAGAAAAATAGTATCTTGTTTGAAAGGTTCCTCTAACTCTTTGAATAATAGGGACCTAAATTTTTCTCTTCCACATTTATTGGATATTTGTACTTTCCTTATGATAGACTGCTCTTAACATATTTTCTTAGGAATAGATCTGATAGCCAGAACGAATAAGCAGAACTTCTCTATAACAGGTCAAACCATTTCTTTTCCTTTAAAAATCTATACATATATCATAATAAGAACACTTACCATGAGATTACCCTCTTAACAACTTTTTAAGTGTACAACCATAAACTCTGAGGAATTAAGGCTGGATTGTCAGTTTGAAATTTTATCAGTATTATTAGTACAGTGAGGCTGGGCCAATTCAAATGGTTTAGTGCTAATGTCCGATTATTTTTTAACCTGATGTGAATTTATGCTCATAATTATCCACCTTTTCTAACTTTAGAAGATTTGAGGATGCAATCTTACCTCTTTCATTTATAATCCATGGATTCTGAGGAAATTACTTAAACTTTCTGATCCTTTTCTCCTAATCAATAAAATGGATTGGAAACAGCTTGTCTTTTAAGGTGGTAGTGGAGATTAATTGAGGTATTTCTGTTCAATTATTAAAAAAGTTAGGTGATTACATGTGCCTGGCCTGTTGCTATGGTATTACAATATTAAGATGAAGAAGGTAGGAACTCAGCGCTCAAGAAATTTTAGAACCAATAAGAGATACGGAATTTAGTATCCGAGGGTTTGAAAAAGACTGGTTGTGGGGTCATTGAGTACAACGGCCAAGAAAGAATTAAGATTTCTTGAGATGTTGTATGGTGCAAGTTAGTAAGTTTCTTTAAGTAGCATGGGGACAGGACCAGCAGGCTGGAAGAGCTGCACATTTGCTGTAGGAAGCTGGTGGGTAGATGCTTAGTGCTCAAGGGGGAGGGGACGTGCAAGGGAGTATTAGATCATAAATGCTTTCTTTGAATTTCTCCCCGTAAAACTACTTCTGCAAGATTTCTCTGGTGCTTCTTGTTCACTTTGATATTAACTATTGGTGAGATATACAGGCAGTCCTGAGACCCTTTAAGAATGTAGCAACCAGCACACAGTTGATCCTTATCAGAATAATGCAGGCTATAGGTCAGCCTTACGGGCTAAAGGTGAACATGTTTCTGCTTATAGCCCCTCATCAGTTTCAATTTCCTTATTTCTGCTAGTAATATAATGGGAAAAAATCCATTGTCATCCTATTTGAATGTTTGTTTCACCTTTAGGTTAATGGAAAGCCTTAATTCTATTGACCTAGTGTGAGAAGGTCAAGGTCCTCAAATTGTGCTATTTGTAAAACAAAACCAAAAAGAAAAAAAGTTTAAGGATGATTGATTCTGTATTTGTGAAACATCACTAGGGTGGAAAATTGAGAGCCAGAGATTTGAAGTGATTCCCTTAGGGTTTTAGTGACGAGAACAGGGCTGGATCCAAGTTCCTAGTTGTTTTATGTACTATTACACATTTCGACACGTAAGCCAAAATCACTGATTTTTTTTTTTCCTCAGAAGCACTATTAAGAAAATGATATCAGAAGCTTTTCAGGTAAATAATACAATTTTTAAAAATTACAGAGAAAGAGCTCTCCTTCAGAATGGGGCTGGTTTTTAGCATCTATGTAGTTTTGAATACAAAGCAGTCAATTCTAGCCACTCTGAAGTATAGGTTCAAATGGGAGGCTATAATCAGAAATAATTTGAACTCCATAAATTAAAGATACCTTGAGAGTAAGTGGTAGTTCTATGTGAAAAAAATATTTCTAAGAAAAAATGCGTATAAAAATCTCATTATAAATGCTATTATTTTAACCAAATGTAATCGTAATGATATAAAAATGATGGAGGAATATAGGCTATATTATGAATTATTTTTGAGTTGTGACTATTACAGCTATTATACCTGATCATTTAGCTAAAGATGAAAACTATATTCAGACAATAAACCAAACGCACTATTTGATATTTCAGAATCCCAATATTTCTACATAAGGAAAATGAGCTATTTTTTAAATTGATGAACAGACAAGTAATTCTAATCTTAAGACTGTAGAATTGAGAAGATACATGACAGTGGAGTTAAAATAATAGGAAGTTCTTAAAGAAAATTATAAACTCCTTAGTGACATTTACTTTATAATGGTAGATAGATTCTCGTGACTGTAGTTGTAGTATTATGGGCTTTTATATTTGTCAAAACTTATTGAACTGTACATTTAAAATGTATGCATTTTATTGTATGTAAGTTATAACTTAAGTAGATTTAAATGTTAAAGTTGAAATTTGATGTGGTATTGATGTCAGATGCTCTGTTTACCAAATAATTTATTGTTCCTCATTCAGTCTCCTAACTCCTGATACTTTGGTTACTAGAAATACAGCCTTTGGGAAATAAATACAAATAACAAGTTTTTAATAAAGGGGACAATGTAATACTTGCAATATGTATTAGAACACTATATGATAACATTTTGATATCTATAGAAGGCACCAGCTCTCCACAGAGTTCAGCAGCAGCGTTTTATATAAGGCGCTGCCCAGAGAGGGGCCCGTATGACGCTGCTCTGGGTTCCTGTCATCACTAAAAGGGAAACTTTCACAATGTCCAGAGTCCTTGATGTCCTGCAACTGGTGGAGGATATCCTCAAATTCTTTGCAGCAGGAATTCACTTGGCTGGCAAACAACCTCGACTTTCAAATGAAACAGTACATCTACATAGGGAAAAACGATGACATGTACGTGCTAAATCTGAAGAGAATCTGGGAGGAGCTTCTGCTGGTAGCTCGTGCCCTCGTTCCTTTTGCAAACCTGGCCAATATCTATGCCTTGCCCCCATCTCCACTGGCCAGCAAGCTGTGCTGGAGTTTGCTCTTGCCGCTGGAGTCACTCCCGCTGTAGGCCACTTCGCTCCTGGAACTTTCACTAACCAGGTCCAGGCAGCCCTTGGGGACCCTCGACTTGTGGTTGTTCCTGATCCCAGGGCTGACCACCAGCTTCTCACAGAGCCTGCTTCTGTTAACCTGCTTGCCACAGCTAGCTCTGTGTAACACGGACCCTTCTGCACTGTGTAGACACTGCTTTCTAGTGCTACAAGAGCTCACTCAGAGGATCTGATGTGGTGGATGCTGGCTCAGGAGGTTGTCCCTTGGCATGGCACCAAGGAAAGGCCAGTGAGTGGTCATGGGGGATCTCTCCTTCTACAGAGATCCCAAAGAGATTGAAAAAGAAGAGCAGGCTGCTCTGAAAAGGCTGTGACCAAGAAAGAATTTCAGGGTGAATAGACTGTTCCTGCTCCCAAATTTGCTTCTACTCAACCTGAGGTCACAGACTGGTGTGAAGTGGGGCGGGTGTCCCCTGTGCTTATTCAGTCGTTGTCTCTGAAGATGGGCACACCCAGCCTGCCCTGAAGGACTGGTCTGCAGCACCCAGTGCTCAGGCCACCGAATGGGTAAGAACAACCATTGCGTGTTTCTCCACTATTCTTCCATAGGGTCTTGAAGCAGGAAATGGAAACCAAGTTGACAGAAGATAAACAGTTAAGAAAAAAAAAATTAAGAAAGAAAAAATGCCCATGTAGAAGATAGACTTGGACTCTTGCTGTACTCTAACTACTGAACAGAACTATAGTACTCATTTGTTTTAAACAACTGATTTTTATATTCCTTTAAAATGGGAGGTGATGACAGAAGCAGACCTCTAGTACTCACATGTGCCCCCTTATGCCAAGAATTTGAGTTTTAATTCCAGCTACAAAAAAGGGAACCAGAACTTCTTAGAGAAGATGTGATTCTATTTTAGGGCAGAGATAATTCAGAATGGGCATAAAACTTTTTACTGTTACCAAAAAGCAAGAAAGCTTTTTAAAAATATCAGGACTATTACTAAGTGGATAAATAATCCATCTGAAGGACGCTGTCGCCAGCTAAGAGATGAAAATGTAAGCTCAAAATTGTAAGTAATGGAAATAATTTGAGTTTAGAAATGGCCATGATTTCAAAATGAAACTCAAAGAAAAAGTGCAAATAAATGTGCAATGAGGTAGTTGTGATAACTTTGAAAGTATATGACTGGTCTTCTCATTACTGATTTTAATAAGTAAAACAGAGTGCATGTGTACGTGTTTTCTACATACACATCTATCTTTGTTTCAGTGTTTAAGTATAAGTGTATATAGAGGGTTATTACTGATAAGTAAGATGGCAACACATGCCTAAAAAGGGAAGCAACTATAAATATGTTGTGCTTGTTTCTTTCCTGCATATGGAGGTTATATATGTATGTATCTGTGTGTAATCATAATCTATATGACAGAGTGAAGAGGTCTAATTTTGAGTAAGCCAAATATTTTCTGTAAAGGTAATAATTCTTCTGAGAACTCTGCAAGACAAGACATTAGCAGATGCTTAATTACCAAATAATTCCAGCATATGAGAATGAGGTAGAAATATTTTCCACTAGTTGATCAACTCCGGTGGTCCTACAAATTAACTGATTAATATCACCCTTTGGGAGAATTTAGCCAAATGTTCCAAAGGGAAGAATTACTGGGTTAGATTTGAACCTTCATTTGCTAGAAGATAAAATGGCTAGACCTTCTGATGATTATAAGTTATAGATAGAGCCAACAGAAATTTTTAATCATAATAAAAGACTTGTATAGGTAATTGTATAAGGATGATGACTTAGGTGGTACTGGCCACTACAAAAGTAAATAACACATCTTTTCTGGAAATGATGTAGAAAGATTGGACTTGTCCCATGATGCAGCAAATCAAGTTATTTGAGCTTTGTGAAGAATCACTTGGCCCTTAAGCCAGAACCAGCAAGGACGTTTAAATCTGAGGTAGGGTTCTTTCTCTTTTTAAAAGGTGATATTATTGATGTTCTAGGAAGTTTCCACAAAAATTTTTAGTTAAAATACTAACCCTCAAGAAGGTGTAAGACTAGGAATAATAATATAATAACAATATGAGTGGGTGAATACATAAACAAACAAAAAAATAAATTGCTAATCAACACCCTACTGAACATTTGAGAGAAACCCTCTGAATATTTCTAGGGCTGTTTCTTTGTGCAGTTCATGCTTCTTTCTTGTGAACACTTAGCTACTTGGGATCTCAGATGCCTCAGTTCAGTGAGTCCGTCAGCCCTGCCTCATTTCCTTTCTGTGTTCATGACCTGGACATTCTTGAAAGAATGAAGTAGGCCATTTGTAGGGCTGGCTTCGTTTGTTTACCGTCTTTCGGGGATGAATGGTCTTTATTGGCTGATGTCCAGTGGTTTTGAAAATTTTGATCCCTATATTTTGTCTGTTGTGTTTTTTGTTGTTGGTGGTGCTGTTGTTACATGGGGGAAGATAAATCTTTCCCCATTGGTCCAGCTTGTCCAGAAGCAAGAGAGCACTGTCTGCTTAATATTTTGTGGGACCAAACAAGAAGTACACAAATAGCATTTCTGCGGCATACTGAAATAGGATGGTTTTCTTAAGAAAAAGCATTTGTTCACTTGAGTTGAGAGTTGAACAGTCCCCTTCTTTTCATGAAACACAATTTTTACTTGAAAGATTAACTGACAGACAAACTACGGTTTTTTAAATGCTTGGGCATTAGCAAATACTTAAAAATGAAAGAAGTGATCTTATCATTTCAAAGGAAATCAACTGGTATTTGTTGCCAATGATACAATTCAAGCTTTTAAGAGAAGATTCAAATTTTGGAAAACTTGTGACAGCTACTGTGAGCTTGAGAGCTTCCCAATCCTTACAAACTTTTCTGATAAAAATGATGGTGATATCAACAAATGTATTATTACTTTGTTTAATAAAATATATTAATATTTGAAAAAATACACAACTCAGTGAACTAATATTTTTCAAGTAATCAGTAGTAGAAAAACATGTAAGAATAAAAGAACAATGCAAAAAGAGAGCATTTAATGTAACAGTAAGAGGTAACAGAGTTAAGCAGTGTTCACTGACTTGGTTTCAGATCGCACATTGCAATGAAGCTTTAATAGACTACCACTTACTGAGTTTTGGTGTAGTACCAAGAAGAATATCCAAAGTTTTCTGGAAAGTCTATTAAAATACTCCTCTTACTTCCAACTATATATCTATGGGAGTCTGGGTTTTCACATACTTCAAACAAAAGAACGTGTTGCAACACATTGAATTCAGAAGCAAACATGAGAATTTCTTTTTCTTCTATGAAGCCAGGCACTAAAGAGATGTGCAGAAATGTAAGATAACACCACTCTTCTCATTATTTCAGGGGGAGAAAATAGAGCCCATTTCCTTCTAAAATATATTATTTACTTTAACATATAATATAATTACTAATGTAAAATGTAATTATTGTCATTTTTAAATGAGTTAATGTTTTATTTTCTTCAACCTTAACTTCTTACATGGTAAAAACATTCTTACATGGTAAATATTGACAAATATTAACCAATGTAAAACAAAAGTTCTGTGAAATTCTCAACCGAGGGACTCAGAGACCAGAAAGTTAGAGAATTACTTTTCTAATCATTGTGGTCTTATGGGTAGAGACAACATTTTCAAGCACTTCCATATGTCTGGTGTTATCAAACTCTGCTAATATATTCTCCATCATTGGATGCTCACAATAGAATGTAAGGTAAATGTTATTATAATCTCCTTTTTATAGATGTAGAAAATGAGACACAGTTTCCCCAAAGTGGAAAGAGTCAGAATTTGGACACGGGCAATATGGCTTAGTAGGCTGCATTCGGAAACACCATTCTAGATTTCTGTGCTATGTTTGGTCTAAATCTTACAGTGGTTTCAGTATTCAAAAAAATTCTATTGGAGTTATTTTAAATCAGATACCTATGGTGTTTTGTGAAGTTTGTAATCAATTTTTAAATATTGGAGACAGTTTGTCCAATTCACAAATTTGTATTTTTCTTTAGTGAATACGTATTGAGGGATATTGTTTAATGTTTAAGGAACATTGTTGGTTAGTGGAGTTTTAAGACTAATATGTTGAATATCAAAGTTCTTCCCTATACGCAAAAGCTGAAGTGCTGAGGACGAGCACCATCTGGATACCAGACATAATTGTAAAAATGATGGCAAATCACATAAGAGTTTTGAGCTGTACTTGAATTGAGCATACACCAAACCTGTGATTTGTACATCTTTTTTTATTTGAGGATAATGTTAGTACTTGACTGTGACAGGAGGACTTACTAAAGACTCACAGACACTTTCACTAGCAATTGCATGCAAGGGCCATTCTATTCATATTCTAACTTTCTGAATCAGTTAAGATTTATACGACTGGGCTATCTCTTGATTTAGACTCACTTATGAAACTGAGATACAGAAAATCAAATTAACAATATTTCCAATAATGTATGAAATTATTTTTTTTATTCTTAAGGGATTAATGAGCAAGTATTTTGAAGTGAACTTAGTTTCAAATGATAGAGCAAATCAAACAAAAAACAAAATACCTATCCACGCCGTGTGTATGTGTGTGTATGTGTCGAAAAATAGAAATATAGTAAAAATGGCCAAAAGCTACCTTTGAGGAATCTAGATGCAGAGTGCATGGATATACCCATACTTAGTACTATCATTTCAATATACTTTTCCATATGCTTTTCTGAATATATAAAATTTTTCATAATAAAGTTTGCAGATAATAAAAAGGACCATGTGATAAATGGGATTAAAAACAAAGGCAAATGTAGATTTTGAGTTTTGCTTGCTTGTATTAGCAATTTTCAGTTTCTTAAATGTGCAAGGCCAGACTGAGACACATGGGAACTCCTTGTCAGAGAGATCTTTAATATTAATCTCATGTTTCTTTGGAAGGGCATTGGAAGTCATTTTCTCTAAATAAGAAGTTTATATTTACTTTTTAAGCTTGAAATGGGTATTTGTTACCAATACTATTAAGTAGGTTAATAGACTTAAGTGTCTCTTGTTTTACATTTTTCAGCCACTCCTAACTTAGTCAATATGATGTAGCAGTAAGAGCAAGGTTTCAAATTTCCTTGGTTCTGATGTTGTAGATCTTTGGGCAAGTCAGGTACACTCTGTGTGCCTCTTTCCTCATCTATAAAACTGAAATAATAATAATAGAAGACAGCTTTTAAGAAACTTGTGAGAACTCCTTGAATTGACACATAGAAAATTCTTAGAAGCCTGCTGGCAGCATGGTAAGCCTTCAATACATATTAGCTATTTTTATTATAGCAACCAAATAGTGTTAAGCAGTCAGTAATATAACTTGCTTACATAGAGCTAAAGGTGTTAGAACCAGACCTTACATATCTTGAGTTCAGTATTTCAGCTGAATGTAACTAGATCTTGCACCGTTTCAGTTCAAGTGTACAGTTAACTGTGTCTTCCATCTTCAAGGTCTGATGGATGGGTGATTTTAAAGTTGCTGCAATTGTAACTCTCAACATTCTTGTTAGCCTTAAAAAAAAAAAAAAGTTGGGGCATCTGGGTGGCTCAGTCAGTTAAGCATCTGCCTTCAGCTCAGGTCATGATCCCAGGGTCCTGGGATTGAGCCCGGCATAGGGCTCCCTGCTCAGTGGGGAGCCTGCTTCTCTATCTTCCTCTGCCCCTCCTCCCCACTTTTGTTCTCTCTCCTTTGCTCTGCTCTCTCTCTCTCACGTGTGCACGCATGCTCTCTCTCAAAAAATAAATAAAAAACTTAAAAAAAAATTGAACAGATAGATGAAACTAAGCATGGCTTATCTCCACTTTAATTTGGCAGAACTGTGTCTATTTTGTTTGCCTGTTATTTAAGGACTTTTATAGAAAACATTGAGTTCCTAGGAACTGATCAACTTTCTGATCAGTTTTAGTATGAGGATCCTCCTTTATATTTGTCACCCTGAAAGGCTGCTCTGCTGTCCCACACCTTAGTGTCAGGTACTGTGCTAAGTGCTTTGTTTATGTTTTCTTATGTAATCTGTATAGTAAACCTGTGAAGTTGGTTACATTATGCCTGGTTCACTTAAGAGGAAAACTGTTCCGAACGTTGAGTGATGTGTTCAAGGTCGTGTAGCTAGTAAGTGGCAAATGAGAGGTTTGACCCATCTCATCCTAGAATGAGAGGCTGACCATTTCATTCCCTGAAAGCTATGAGCATCTCTACCTTAGCCTCAAGGAAAAAATATTGGAATAATTAGTTCCATCAATAAGGATGTTCACAATACTAGATCCAGAGCAGTTGGGCCATCTTGGTATGGTTTTGCAACAGCTGAGACAAGAGTGTGGGAAAGAGCACAGTCTTTGGAGTATTATAAAGTGGGGTTGAATCCTTTACCTGCCACTTGAGCAGCTTAATCTGGGTCAGGTTCTTCAACCCTTGCACACCTCATTTCTTCATCTGAAAGTAAAAATCAATAAAATAATCTCCAATTTATAGGATAGTCAGGAGGATTGAATTAAACAATCTATACATAGCACACAGCATATAATAAATGTTCAACGTTTGTCATCTTACCCCTTATAGTGGGACTCTTTAGTTTGGCTACTTGGGTCATAGCTGTTTTCCATTATGAGAGAGTTCCCAAAGAAGCCATTTGTCCTGACAATTTCTGAAAGTGCTCCTTCCTTCATGTGTTGGCCCCTCCGTGGTGAATACCAAAGCATTTTAGGTGATCCTATAGAGAAGTTTAATATGAATTGATATCCACCTAGGAGATGCACTTGAGAGAAAAATACTCCTATAGACAAGTACTAAGTTTTGTCATAGAAGCAGCATCCTTGCAGTCTTCCGCAGACACCAGGTGTTTCTCAGCCCCTTTCATGGCAAAACTAGGCTCTGGTCCCAACCCTGCAATCAGTTGTTGATCCAAATCGTTTTCTTCCTATGATTGTTGGCTTGATTGGCAGCTTCTTTCTTCCTGTTGCCTGGTCCTCTGCTGAGTATTCCCCATCTGGGTAAATTTATTCTAAATGGAACTTTTCATGGAAGAGTAATAATATGCAGTTTTGTTTATGCAACATTTATAAAATCACGATGCCTTGTATTATATTTCTTTTCAGAGCGGCACCAGATAATCTTATTAGTTTTGAAAATGTTAATCCTTTTTAGACATGCTCCTTAAAAATGGGAGAGTTAGTAATCATGTGTTGAAACTGATCAGATTCAGTAACCAGCATTCCTAAAATACTTAACTCAGTTCTATTTGATGGGTATTAACTCATTTTCCATCAGATTAAATTATCTTCCTAGGGATAATTTTAAATTGAAATGAGACTGAACTGAATAAATTAACTGAGAAGTCACTTGATTGGACAGAGGGAGAACCAAGAATTTGAATTGTTACAATTTGTGTTTGGGGAGCTGGAGGGGAATGGTTTATGGTATGATGAAAAGCTTTCTTAGTGAATTAGAAAACAGCTCAGAGAAGACATGGATCTATAAACAGAATTTGTTGACTGAAATAAAATGCCTTGAGATTAAGATTCGTGAATCCCAAGTGTGGAAGGATTATGCATCAAACTACATGAACAAAATAGTCATTGACTGCTGGGGAATAGAATATTTAATAGTGGATGATTATGCCGTTTTAGTTAAAAAAATCACAGAAGATAAAACTGGAGATACCACAATACACTTGTCTATTACATATTTTCTTTAATGAACACTTAGATGTAACATGATCATTAAGATTCACTGTGTAGTAAAACATTTGGCCTTGCCCAAAGTAAGCTCTGGTCTTTGCCATAGCATTCTGGAAGGTAATCTATTTCATACCTGATAGGAGTGCCTTTGCTTAGGGTACAGGGCTGACAACAATGGATCTTAGGGTGTGGTCAAACACACTCAGTAGCTTTAGGGTGGGGGCTGACCCCACCAGAAAGACCAACAGTGTGATGTAGCATGGGAGTTTTGAGTCAAGTGGTGTAAGTTGACCTAAAGACAGAGATCAACCATGTCAGCAGTCAGTCAATCAATCATGCCTGCATAATGAAGCCTCAATAGAAACTCTGGGCACAGAAACTTGGATGACTTTTCTTGTTTTGGCAATACTCTATGCAAATTTTATCCATCAGTGCCAGGAGTGGACAATGGAAGCTTCATGTTTGGAATCCTAGACTCTGCCCCATGCATCTCTTGTTTGGGCTTATTTTACTTTGTATTCTTTCCCTATAATAAGCAGTAACTACAAGCATAACAGCTTTCAGGAAGTTTTGTGAGTTTGGAATGTGGTTTTGGGAACCCCCCTGAATTTGCAGTTGGTGTTAGAAGTTAGGGAAGCACTGGGGACCATTTCCTCGAGCGTCACAGTTTGGCTAAGTCTGGGTACTTTTAGTAAACATTGTAAGCATTTTTAAATTCTGAATTGCCTTCTGAATTTTCTCAGCCTAAATTATAGTTAATAAGAGTTTTACTGTTAATTTGGATGTCTCCTATTTCTTAGGAAAAGATAATCAAACGTTCAAGTAATAGAGTCTTTATTGATTACCTATGGTACATGTCTAGCTGAAATATTATTTTATTAGTCCAGATATTTCATTGATAGGAATAGGTCATAGTTTAAGTCATGCTCTGCATTCTGATTAGACTCTACAATAGCAATAATTCACTTTTTCATTAAGTGACAAAATAGAAATATTTTGGTAGAATAGTCCTATCTTATTCCAAATCCATATCAAAATTTTTTTTTATTTTTACTATTTTTGGAAATTTTGCTCTGTCTGATTTTCCCTAAGCTTGTCTTAATAACCTGAGAATAGCAAGACTGATTATTTTGTTGTGTCCTCATCTATTGTACAAATGAATCGAACCAGCCAAGTAAGTGGATTCCATTTGATTGGCTCCCACTCATTCCACTGCAGCTGTTGTCATTCGTGGGGATGTGAGCTTACAGAAACCAGCTCTCCCGTGAAGTGGAACACTGCCAACTCTGTTGGGGGAACATAAATTCTATGACAGTTATATCTCAAATCCATTATTAATAAAACCTTGCACTGTGGGCCTCAGCCTACAGCAGATATTTATGAACAGGTCAGGAAATGAAGAGTAGACATTGAAACACTGGGCCTTTAATTACAGCTGCACAAATGGTAGGGATAGAGTTACAGAATTGTTAAAAATCAATTAAGAAAGGTTGCCACCTGATCTCCCTGCACAGAATCTATTTAATTGGGTAGTCTGTTTCTGAAATCAAATGTTTCTAGAAACTGAGATTTTCTAAAAACAGCATGACATTTTACTTAGAAAGTATAGAGATTCCTTGGGCCTTGTTTTTAAAAAGAATCTACATAAGAAATAATTGCACTGCATTGTACTGATTATCTAATCTCTAACTCAAGCTTGTTGGGGGAACTCATCGGGTACCCTTTTAAAATGTAATGGAATTTTTGCAAATTAACCCTACAAACTCCTGAGCACTTTATAATTTTTATTTTACACTCTCAGTAACATAAATAATCTTAAGGCTTCTATTATATAGAAAAAAGACCTTTCATTGAAATGTGCCCACACGCCTAAATTCTATAATCTTAAATTATAAGAAGAAATTAGGATTTTAAGTCTGCTTTCTACAAAATAAGTAATCTAGCATATGCTATAAAGTTTGCTGTGATTCTTTAATGGGGAGCTGTTTGAATAGACATTAGAGAAGGCTCTGAAGCAGAAAGAAGCTTTTGGAATGTGGTAAGAAACCCTCTATATCACTGATGTCAGTGATAATGCCATGATTCCACCAACCCCTTAGTTGACATTGAATTCTAGCACTTAATACTTATTATCTTATTTATCCCTCACATAATTATGAGAAGTTTATTAGTGTTCTTACTATACAGATAACAAAATTGAACCTCAATGATTTTTATAACTTAAGCCAATAGGTCTGTGGGGCGTCAAAATGAAAAATCCAGTGAGTGCTGGAGAATGGTTTTTCTGGGACATCACTATAACTCATTCGAGTGAGGAGAATAAATGAGGAAATGAGTGAACAAATGAGGTCATGTCAAACTCATTATCACGTTATTTATCTGAATCACAATAAGCAATGATGAAATTCTTTTTTTTAGCTATTTTAGAAACACTTTTATATGAAAAGCATCCTATTGATGCCATTTGTTCATTTAGGTTAAAAAAAAAGCAAAGAAACTGTTTAACAACACAAGTTAACATCACAAGTTAATATCACATTTATAATTGCATCAACTAGAAAATTTAGTTTTTATGAAAACTTCCAAATATGTGGGAAAATATAGATTGCAAAATGCATCTCATACACTCATTACATAGATTCAACAAATGCGGGTGTTTTACCACATTGACTTTCTTCATTTTTTCCCTGCCAAATGATTTTCAAGTAAATTGCGGATATGATATCTCAAACCTAAGTATTTTTGTATTGACTCCAAAATGAGATTTTTTTTCTTGCCATTATAATACTAGGTGGTATCATTATTGCAGCCAACAAATTAACCAGAGTTCCTTAATATCAATTGCCTTTTTAAATTTTACCAATTAAACAAAAAATATCTTTTAAAGTTCATTTGTTTAAACCAAAGATCCAATTAAGGTAAGAGACTGTTTTTAGTTTGTATGTTTCTTTGATCTCTTTAGTCCCCGCACCCCCCTTCCCTACTCCCACCCATCTTTTTTAAATATTGACTTGTTGAAAGCTGGTCCTCCTAACTGCATGTTTAATGGCTTCCTCTGCCTCATAGTATCATGTGACTCTACTCCCTTTATTACTTACTGAGAAAAGAGAAGTTAGATTTAGCAGCTTGGTTAAAATCAGGTTAAAGGATCTTGGGAAGAATCCCTTATAAGTGATGCTATCTGGATACACACAAAGTCTAATCATTCTATTATTCATTTTGCTGAGTGGTCTGTGGATTCAGGTGGTGACAGCTTGGATTCTCCATGGTAGAGTGTGCTTTTCTCTTTCCCATCTGGATATTGCTGTGGAAAACGCAACTGGAGGCTATACATTTTTAACTTTGAGTTTCATGCTAATCTCTGCCAGTCACACTGTATTCATTCTATTTATATTTTCCCTAGCTTGACGACGCGTAATTCTGAGATTTATAATAGGAGACATGGGAGTTAATCCTCGATTGTTTTTGGCCATACTCTAATTTAGACTCCTAAAAAATATAAAACTGCTCATAATGTTTGTGGTTCGCAAGCTCCAAGTTCCCTCAGTAAAGCACAAGCATCATAGAAATCCTTTTCTGTAGATTTATTTTTGAAAGAACTTAGTTTCTCCCTCTTTTCTAATTCCAGAAAACAGGCAGAGCTGGGTTTGCTTCTGGAAAACTTACAAGGGGAGATGTCAATGCTTTGATGAGGCAGGTGGTGGATCCTGGACAAGCATACAGCAGGCTGTTCTTTCCTCGGCCTATGAAAAAGACATGGTACCTGACCCTGAGGGCCTCTCGGTTTAGAGAGAGAACAGATCAGGTCTATCTGATGTCAGACTTCTAATTCTATGTAGAATCGTATTTAAAATGTTGAATGTTAGAGACAGAATAAACGCACACAGATTCGTAAGTCACAAAGAACAATGTATGCTCACAGAAAAAGTGTCACCTTTTATCCGTGTGGATTTGGTACATAGTGTAGGAACCAGAGAATCACTTAGATGACATCACCCCGGAGGAAGAAGCTGGCAATCCTACTCACTGCAGGTCTCTCAAAATGAGGGGCAATAGGCAGCCATGGAAAGTTTGTTAGTGTAAACTCCAGGCATGATCCACAAAATGTTTTCATCACTTTTTCAAATGGACTGGCGATTTCAAGTTGCTGGCTTTTGCTCAGGCTTTTGCTTTTCTCTCTTGGGACTCTTCTTCGTTTTTCTGTCGGGAAATGTCTTAATTAGCCTTCAAAGCCAGTATGCAAGTCATCTTATTTCTAAAGCCTTCCCTGAGCCTTCTTCTGTCTTCTTAATATAGAACTTACCAGTTCACAGTTGAGCTTTGGTGTACCTGTTTTCTCTCTAAACTGAGAGGCCCTCGGGGTCAGGTACCATGTTTTTTTCATCTCTGTTAGTTCTTAGAATCCTGTAAGCAGTAAATATATGTATAATGCATGAATTAAAAAAAAAGTGTAAGCCTCTGCAACATTGGAAAAGAGGTGAGGAGGAGAAAAGAGGGAAAATGGAGAGAGGTAATCGATATAGGGGTCTGAGATCGGATTTAGGCCTCTGGCTTTGGGATATCACTGATTTCTGGTATGGAAAGGCCCTGGTAGTCAAAGACGCCATTGACCCTGGCCTAACATTTTCTATGAAGTTGAACTACTTAATTTAACAATTTAGGACATGAACTTAATAATGCCCATAACTCTTGATGTCCAAGAAATTTCTTATTGTTCTAAATTCTCAAACAAGCAGCCTTTGGGGTGTGATATACTGGAGCAGAGTCTAAGGCATTTTGTATTCATAAAACCTCCCGGAGTCACTAGTAAGTGCTGGATATGCTTAATGAGCTGAGCACAAATAACTGCCCAAATCATATTTGTGAAAGAAAGATTCCAAGGAGAGACCAGAAAGTCTGCAGCTTTCTGAAAGTTTACAGAGCTCCTACAAAGGAGAGGGACCAAGAGTGAGGGACGTGAGGCTCCGAAGGACAAATGTTTTCTGGTATTCCCTCAGCGTCTTCAGGGATGTGCTGGTCAGACTCTGTGAGGAGACATTTCTCTACGCACTCACTTGGGGTGCTTTGGGACTCGGCACTGTCAGGTATGAACTGGGGGCAGGATGACCAGGACTGGAGCTCAGCTACTCACAGCACTTCTATTCCAAGGCATGAGGAGGAACAGAAAGAATGGAGATTCATTTCTTCCTGAGCTTCACATTCTTTTCGGTGGGATGATGAAAAAGAATAAGTAGTAGTCTATATGTGAAACTACTATTACTACTACTCCCCCCCCCACACACACATGCACATACACACACACATACACACACGCATACAGTTATGTAAGGGGGCGCGCCTGGGTGGCACAGTCATTTAAGTGTCTGACTCTTGATTTTGGCTCAGGTCATGATCTCAAGGTTGTGAGATCAAGCCCCACGTGGGGCTTCATGCTCAGTGGGGAGTCTGCTCGAGATTCTCTCACTTCCTTTGCCCCTCCCCCTGCTCGCAAACACTCAATCTCTCTCTTTCTCTCAAGTAAATAAATAAGTCTTAAAAAAAAATTATGTAAGGACAACAGCTAACAAATATTGCCCCAGAAACTTAGAAGAAAATAGAAAATGACAGCAAAGAAACTGGAAACAATCCTTTGATTTTTGGCAAAGATTGTAACAAAAGTAACATTTTCAGTTTGACAATGGATCTGGAATATTTGAAGATGCTTTTAGCCTCAAGTAGAATTTATTAATTTTAGCAAAATGACCTGTATTTTAGAAAACATAATAAAATGGCATTGATATATATATATAAGTGAAGTGAAAAAGTGAAGCATAGAAAACTCTTAAGCAAAACTCATTTCAATATTATTCAATCTAATTATTGTTAGTATAATATTTTTTCTCAATTATGTCAGTATCCAACCAAAAACTATCTGTTTGAACAAAAACTGGGTTTGTAATTCTATGTTAAGAAAAAGATTCCTTCCTTCAATAAAGGTTTTAAGAAAAAATATTTAACATTTGAAACTTAATTATTAAACTATTACTCTTTTTATAGGTACTGATTTTTAAAGCTTAATTTTTAAACCACAGTGTTATTAAAATTATAAATAGTGAGGGTTTTTAATAAGCTTGGAATAATGTGTATATAATGGCTTGATTAGGATAAACAGTGCAAAAAGTAATATTCAGTGTTTTCTTCAATAACGCTTACATATGTTCTTGACATGGGGCCACAGAGATGGTTTGGGTTCACGTTATTTTACAGTGCTTGTTTTCTATTAGGTGAGATGTATTTCAGTTAAGTAAATTATGAGGAAACTAATGAATGCAGCAGTAGGAAAATGCTTGTTCTCTAAGTGTATAGTAGCAAAGAGAAGAGAAAGATAAATTCTGCCTAGGAACCTAGTTATGTTTCCTCAAGATGGTGACAACTAAACTATTTTGTTACTGTGGTAGTTGTGTATTTTTTTTTCTTTTGATGACTGCTTTGTTTATTGTTGGCTTATCTTCTAAGTGTGAATAAAGTTCTTCGAGTTTTCACATTCAGGAGGAACGTAAGAGGGACATGGATTAATGCGGACAGCGGCGCAGATATGTGCATCTGTGCATAGTGTTTGGGGAATTATTACTCATTTGGTATGGCTAGCAATCAGGAGTGATTTTTGCCTCACAGAGATAGCTGGCAATGGCTGGAGACATTTTTGGCTCTGAAAAAGGGGTGCTACAACATCTCGTGGGGAGAGGTCAGGGATGCTACTAAACATCCTAAAATCTGGACAGAACATCCCTCACATCAAAGAATTACCTAAACCCCAATGTCAATAATGCTAAGCTTGGGAAGGCTTGACTGAAGCATAGAAGCCAAGGTGATAGGAGAGGGAGAAATAAAAGGGGAGGAGGCAGATAGTGTCCACATTATGGAGCATTGGGGTGGCTCTGCATACCAGCCTCAGGGGCAAATGAATAGCATGAGTATCATCAGTGAGGAAGGATTAGAGGAAAGATGGAGGCCCAAATGTATAATGGCTCCAGTGTATGGTATACATGGGCCCAAATCTAGGGAGGGCATCCACACAGGTCACAGTGCACGCAGTCTCCCCTGGAGTTCCTTGTACAAGGCAGTGACCTCCAGGACCAGTTGCAGTGAAGAAATCTTTTCACAGCTGTGAAGTATGAAGACATGAAATCACAGAAGCTGAAATGATATTAAAGTAGATTTAGGTTTAGATGATGTTTAATGTGAAAACGTTTTTTTAAAAAAAGATTGTGTCTAATTTAGAGATTATAGGCATAATTACCAGAAAGGATTGGGAAGGGCAGGTAGATGGATAAAAATTGGGAAGTAATCTTGAGACAAGAGGGGTCAAGAATAATGCCACAGAAATGTCTGGCTTAAACGGAGGGGCTAGTGTGGGAAGTATTGAGTCATGAGGTAGAAGGGCATAGCATTACTTGATGGAAGGCGTTGGATGCTAGTTTTTAGAAGTTTAGATTTGATGTAGTGAGTTAGAAAGAGTCCTTTAAGTTCCTGAATAGGGGAAAAATGAATGGAAATGGCCTTTGAGTAATACTGTGTTTCCAGCCCTGTGTTAGATAGATCATAGCATGAAGAAAATGAGGCATGTGACAGGGCGATCATCTAGGAGCCCATTGAAGTTCTGCCCTCAATTTACAAACAAAATAGCAGCTCACTGCCACCCATAAAATATTCCTTTATATACATGAAACGTGCTATTAAATTTCCTTTCAATTTTCTTAGGTGCGTACACTTAGTCATTTGGCCTTTTCTTATCGGACACATTTCCCAACACTTCAGTGATTTATTTTGCTCTTGGCTCTGTATTCTCTCCAACTTTGTTGTTTCATATCTCACTTCATTTACCATGAATCAGATTGACCTAAGTATAGGCATACCTTGGAGATACTGTGGGTT